>NC_090648.1:206273704-206571903 GCF_040937935.1 Hyperolius riggenbachi
ATTGTAGTCAAGCAATCTTCCAAACATTTCATTTTCAAAATGTCTAGTCTATGAGGCAAAAATAATGTCCCTTCCCCCTTTATGCTTTCCCTATGAGCTCAATAGCTCATGTGACTTTCCTCAGAGATACCACAAACAACAGATTTTCACCTTTTCTTCACATTCAGTATTGGCTTAAACTGAAAAACAGCTGCCATGGTTGTAAGATAGGTCAGGTCAAGTTAAAAAAAGTGGAGTAACACTTAATTAGCTGTTATACATTATTTTCCATTGAGTAGGGCATGTTGTCATAGAATTGTGCTTAGAGAATTTGAAAGGTTAGTGAATCATGATTTTCATAATACTCACCAAACTTTGAAATCTTTAAACGCTCCCTCAAAACTCACTTTTCCCGACAAGCATACGATTTAACCATTTAGGCCATTCCCCCTTGGACCTCTGATCAAGTTGTACTCCTAACTAGATAACCTTTAAAAACACTGCCTGTATGAATACTGCATATTACCTCACCTCTTGCCCCCACCCATTCCTTTAGATTGTAAGCTCGCAAAGGCAGGGCTCTTTCATCATTTTGTGTCCTGGAAATAATAATTCATTTTGTATCTTGCAATCGGTTATACATTTTATTCATCATGTTACATTTGTTACTAATTTCCAAATCTGTGTTTTGTACCAGTGTCCATATTTGGTCTATACTATTGTCTGTATATAATTGGATTTGGTAAAGTCTTAAGCCAATGTGTTGACTCACCACACAGCCCTGCACCCGGCATGTGTCTCGTATGACTGTCTATAGGATCACTCACCACACAGCCCTGCACCCGGCATGTGTCTCGTATGACTGTCTATAGGATCACTCACCACACAGCCCTGCACCCGGCATGTGTCTCGTATGACTGTCTGTAGGATCACTCACCACACAACCCTGCACCCGGCATGTGTCTCATACGACTGTCTATAAGTAAGCTTTAGGTTAGCAGGAATGGTTGCATGGCCACCTAGCTTTTCATCTTTCCCACCCTTGCCCTGGAATCTTCCAGACTTCAAAGTGCTGTCCTTTGCTGTGTGTGTGGTTGGTGGTACAGTGGTGAGCATAGCTGCCCTCCAAGCAGTTGACCTGGGTTAGATTCCTGGCCAATGTATGTGAGCTTGCTTTTGACATTCTACAAATCCCTGGAAGATGAAAGAGAGAGAGGGAGAGAGAGGGAGAGAGAGAGATAGAGATAGAGAGATAGAGAGAGAGAGAGAGAGAGAGAGAGAGAGAGGTGGTGGTTTTTGCCACTGAACTTGTAATCCGGATTCGGATATCTGGGAGAAATCCGCGGATATCCGGGTCGGCCGTCAAACTATCCGCAGATAGCTATCCGGATTTCTGCCCAACTATCCGGAATTCGTATCCTGCCAGATAGTGTAAAAATGGTCGGATATCCGGGTTACCCAGATATCTGAAATCCGGATGAGCATCCCTGATGATGAGTGTGAATGCAATGGAGACTGGACATAGACTTTAAAGCCTCATCTACACTGTACAATTTTCTGTCAGATCAACAGATCTATTTGATAATTTCCAACCGGTCCAACCAGATTGCAATAGATTTTGCAATAGATTTTGGGTACAGAAACAATTTGGACGTCTAAACACTACGCAATTTCTTGTCAGATCACCCTTCGATCTGATGGAAAATTGTACCGTGTACATGAGGCTTTATACAAAGCCTTCATGCAGCAAGTTAGACTACCACAGTCAGTGACAACACGATACTGTGAACAGACTCATGGAGATGTATGGGCTGGCTGTGAGTTGACATGAAGAATTATTTTGTAATGCAACTGATCACTGTGAACTAGGCCTAAGAAGTTTTCACTTTTGTAAAGAAGCGATCAACAAATGAACCCTGTCTTATGTGTGCTGTCCCCTATCCTTATAGTCCTGCTCCCCCCATGCTTATTGTGGAGAACTTAGTTGGAAACTATAACATAAGCCAGTGAAGTAGCATCCCTATCACTACCATTACAAGTAGCAGAAACTTGGGGGAAAGCTGAGTACCAAGTTAAAGATTAGACCCTAGCCAGAACTTCCATGGTTGTATGGTGTTCATATTTGCATACCCTCTCTTAGCTATACATAAGTTATCATTAACTGGTGTGTATTACAATAAAACCAATCACTAGTAAATTAATGTAGCAACTGCCAAACAACAGCAGCTAACACCGGTGATCAAATGACAAGGTGACAAATGTTGCCAAATCACTGCTTTTTCATAAAAATGCATTTCTGCTTCTCAAGCTTTATGCAGATATATCATTATTTTATTTATTAGTTAACAAACTAATACATTTGGATATGTGTTGCTTGCCCTGTCTGTATTGGGAGAATTATCATTAGCTTGATTTTTTTCCACCATTAATTCGAAAATTGAGTTTCTTCCACTCCTTTCTCCGATCCCATCTCCATAAGGAAAAAGGATATATGCCCCTCAGACAAGCATGTACATCTGTGCAGGCATTTCTGCCAACTGTTATCTAATGTCTATACCCAGCTTACCCTTCGTGTAGACCTCAAAAGAGGGGCTATATGTCAATTTGTAATGCTCAAAGCGAGTGTTTAAATGCTCAATAAAAGTTTTTAACAAAGCCATTCCCCTGACTTGTTTCATTTAGAGAGTATTCATACAGAAAGCATGGTCAGACAGCAAAGGGTCTTACATGCAAATGATGTTCTGCAAGGCAAATATAGAGTGTTCAGTGGACAGATTTTCTAGCGACAATAGTTTATTGACTTTTAGGATTGATAAACTGACACTTACAGTATACTGTTATATTTCGGTGCCTCAAGTTACAATTTGCAATGTTGGTATTTTCAAATGTAGGAGAGGTTTTATATATCTAGAATGTGCCTAAAATAATAATAATAATGATAATGATAATCATGATAAGAATAGTAATAATAATAACAACAACAATAATAATAAGCATTATTATTATTATTATCTTGCCACACATACTGTATATGCAACCAACAATCCATAAGCTATACTGGAAGAAGAGTAGCGTAAGCACATATGTATGCTGTGTATGGCTGTGTGCTATCTACTGCACCCTTCCTTTTACATATTTTCTATGAAATCTATTTAAGCCAGCTCTCTGCTAGTTCCATTTTGGGGGACCTGTTTATGCTGCATGCTTTGCAGACAGAACAAAGTACTTTAGTCCGATTTCCAGCTGGGACCAGACTAGAGTTTATACAAGATATGTTACCCCTTTGTTTGCCGCTGACAAGCGTAAAGAGGCACTTTCACCGCAGATAATAATGGTTAATTTATCACATACAGAAGTGGCTGACCTCTGAGCGTCCCAGCCTCTTCATCACCTTCACAGCTGCTCAAACTAATTGTTAAAGCCAAGAGTAAATGAAAATCAACTGTGCTAATAATGAATGAAGCCTATTACCCGAAACAGCACATTGCTTTACAAAGGTTTATCAGGGAACATTAGAAGCAGCCCTCTTGGTCACAGTTCCCTGTTATATAAATTGGACGGATCAAGCATGGGGCAAATACGTACAATCACTAAATGAACATATCACACTATTTACCTTGCCCTTTTACCAGTTTAATTTGCTTAATTTAAAAATCTGGTTATAGTAGGATTTAACCATAATTTGATTTTGCATTGCTAAAATGTGTCCTCGTTTCATTTATTATTTTTTTGCAGTATGAACTATTAGGTCCCTTTCACACTAATCTGTTGCGATGCATCACAGTGGACAATATCATAACAAATGTATCCAATGATATTCCTGTGGGGGTTTCAAATAGAGTGCAATGGGGCGCATTGCGTGGGTTCTAATACAGTAACACACAGCATACCATATGTTAGCTGGGCAATGCATGGATTTACAGTGGCAGTGAAGCATTCTTACAATGTACTGTATGTCTCACTGTGCTTAACTGTTTCGTTTTTACCACACATGTAACACACGGTGCAACTTTTCAGCAGTGTTGTGTTGCGATTGTATTGCAACTCAACCTGCACAGTTTAAAAGGTCCGTTAAAGTGGATCCGAGATGAACTTTTACACATTAAATAATTAGGTTCCTTTCGTATTGTTTATAGGGCATTCCTCAAGCCAAATACTTTTTTGTTAATACTGTAATTCCCTATAAACTAAACAAGCCACACCCACAGGTTTTCAGAGAGCCAAGGCACTTTCAGACAGTAGCAAGGGCTCATGGGAGCTCAGTCTGGGCAGGAGGAGGGGGAGGTATTACTAGCCAGAGATTTCAGAGGCAGAGGGGAGGAGGGTGGCGGATGGGGGATTAGTTTTCTTTGCTCAAGTTGCAGATAATCCTGCCTCTGTGTAATGTTTACAAACAACATGGCTGCTGTCATTGTATCACAAGAAGAACGAATCATATTCTATTAAAGCTGTTTGCAGCTAGATTTGTTTTATAAACTATGTAAACTTTAGATAAGCTATATAGACAAGTTACTTGTTAGTTAGTTTTTCATCTCGGATCCGCTTTAATGTTAAATGAATATGACAAAACAAGGCATGTTACCTGTGCAAATATCTTTGATATACCACATAATAAGATATGTTTCCTGTTTATTTGCAATCACTGTTATTAAAATTGTGATTGGCACAGAATTCTTAAAAAGAGTCCAAGACAGCATAAAAAGTTATATACTTACTTAGGTATCTCCTGTTCACCTCCACCATTGCCACACACAGACACTCTAAACAGATTCAACAAGAGATTGGCAAATATATTCTTGTGGCCATGCTCCTCATTGTGTACAAGCCTGGCCATACAAGCATGTATGGCTGTGCCTGCACAGTTAGCTGAGACCACATGTCCCCAAGTGACTCCATGCTACTGTGCAAGCCCGGTCGTACTCTTGCAGGGATAGTGCAGCTGCAATCATGCATGAATGGAGGCACATTCATGAACTAAAAATGGGTCCCAGCAGTGGTAGAGCCAAAGTATGAGGAGGATGTGAGAAGCCTTTAGAGGATCCAGAGGCTTCACTCTTCTTAGCCAAGTACAGTAGCTTAAAGCTGCATACAAATTCTAGATCATTGTTGCCTGAGATGATCATCTCAGGTAAAAATCACAGAACAACTAAATTAAGCATGACAAAGCGTCTGCTATAAGTAGCTGCAGTGCGCATAGTGGGTTGCACCAGCTCCTGCGTTTTAGCGGTGGCCCAAACTTGTTGCAGGGCTTTAGGGTTGGAGCGGCAGAAAGTGGGGAGGTTAAGGTTAGAGGGATGAAGCTTAGTTTCGCATTGTGTGGGGTTAAGGTTAGGCCTGAAGGCCCCCCCCCCCCCATGAAAAGATAACTGTTTTTTCCCCCACATTTCCAGGTTTTACCTTATCATTTTTCTACATTATTATAAAACTGGGGATTTTAGACAGACTGTGGCCCCAAGATTATTTGAGCCTCACAAGTAACAGCCCACATCTAAGGTAACTACTTACTGTCAGTAGATTGTTACACCAGGCAGAATCATCATCTTCTCCTTTATCTGTTAATCAGGTCTAGTGGAGATATGGGGAGGGCTCAGAAGAATTATGCTGTAGGTAAATAAAGCAAGTCTGAAGCTGAGCTTATAGCACAACTTAAGTGATTTTATGGAAGTAATAAAGACAGTTAATTAGCTAACTTAACACTCTTCCAATCTCTTCTACTCATATATCATGCTAAATATGCAACTTATATGCCCCCTGACTTTGCACAGAACTTGGTCAGAAACGGGAAGTGTGTTAGTTTGTGAATACTAAAGAAAAGAGAACACTGTTAACCTACTTACACATGTAAGCATTTTTTTAAGTTAAAATGATTGCTACTGATCATTTCAGACAGAAATCTATAGTGTGTAAAGTGTCCTCACTCCTCAGCCAGTTGCCAATCTGTAGCAATCAGGCCTGATAGGCCACTAACTAACCACTAAAGTCTTTTGTTCTTACAGGAAATAAAGCACTATATTTATTAAAAGGACAGTCATATGTTTATCAGTGATAGCCAGCCCTTAATCACCAGAACCATAATTAATCTAAATTATTGATCTGTAGCTCCATTCACTTGAATGGGGTTGAAGATCTGTAGATATATTTAATGCTTCTCAGTAGAATACGTAGTGTTTCATGGCCAAATAACCTCTGCAACTACTTGTTAACATAGCGATTTCAACAATACAGAGTGTGTTTGAAAAAGACAGCACTGGCCTGCACCGCCAGGCCAGTTCAAGCAGCAAAGTGACCCTCGTATAAATTTCCATGGAGCCATCCCTAACCACCACAACCTCCCCATGGAGTATACATTCCTCAATTACCATTCCACCCCCCCAAGTAAGCTGAATTTAATGGCCCCTTCTTTTCACTCCCCTTTTTCTCCACAGTGTTAGGCTGTGGACACAGAGAGGGTTGACAGGCCCCCCAGGTCACCCATATAGTAGCCCCCTGCCCCTGGGGGCCTCTGCAGAGTATTTTCAGCAGAGCGAACTAACCTGTCCTTGCGGAGCACCTCTTCTCAGTGACCCACTGGCATACACTACCTCACATAGCATGCCACTAGGTCATGGAGAAGAGGGGGCCATCAATGAGGAAGATGGCAGCACAAAGACTGATGGATAAGCCAGCCAGCCAAGTTAGTTTGCTCTGCTGCATATATACTTCAGGGGCCCTGGGGGACCACTATCAATTGAGGGGGCCCTGGGCAATTGCCCAGTTTTCTTCTATGACAGTGATGGCCGTTTCACTGTCCTCCAATAAAGTCTATGGCCTTCACCAAAGTGAAAGTGGTAGAAATTATTTTGTGAGCTATAAAGTGGTGATCAAGTGGTAAGTCATTGGGTTGCATTCACCCAAGAACCACAAGCATGAATTAAGCAGAACACTCGTACAGATGCTCCGTTTTTTTTCTATCTCAAAACTTTTGTAATAGGAAGAACAATAATGAATTTCTTTTGGTGTAATTATATTGTTTATTAAAACACATCTGTGCGCACATGCCACGATTACCCTGATTTATGCCATAACACCTGTTTGTGCATGTGCCGCCGTTTTTGTGCCTAAGAGAGTTTCCATTGTTTGAGTTTGTAGCACTGGAGAGAAAAGACATGCAGAAGGGGCGTTTCAGTACGCTTCACTAGCTATGACTAAATCTGAGCTTGTCCTGTGCAAACACAAAAACTATTAACAGATGTGCCTGCCTCATTTAAATGAGAAGTCTACAACTGTGTAAAGTTTAATGTCTTTACAGATGTACAAGGAAAGACAACATCCATCTGAATTGTGACAGATAGATTACTTTAAAACAACTACATACAAGTTATTTTATCTGAATATTTTGGTGGTAATATATTTTTACGGATAAGTTACTTATGCAAGTTAAGATTTTTTCCTCACATAAATAGCTAACGATCCAAAGCACCGCTTATGTTAAAAAGAAATGTCATTTATACAGAGTTGTAGGCTTATTTTTTTTTTAATGCACTGGCAGACTTCAAAGGAATATATCCTCCTGTTCCACAGTTTTCATATTAGAATTAATGTAAAGCAACAAGACAAAGGCCTTTATTCAAGTGCACTTTTTCTCTTAAGTTTTCAACTAGGAGATAATTTTTCTTCTATTTAAAATAACTCCTTAGCACTCGGCAATTGAAAAAGTACCAGAAAGTAGATGAAATTACTGCCAAACTTATTATGTGTATTTTCTTGCTTGCTAGTGGCTTAAACGACATTATGTGATGTGAAAATATCACCTAAGAGAAAACCTAGGAGGAAAGGTAAATTGCACTTGGGCCAAAATGTGATATTGTACAAAGTTTTTATTTAGAAGTACCATCTAGCCGCTAGGGATGAGTGAGCAAAATAGCTCTGTCTCACTGCAAATTTGCCAAAAACTTTCAAACTCAACAGCCAAATTTGCTGTCAATACACTAGGCGAGGACAAGGATATAAATTGTACCTCAACACAGAGTTCCCCAACCCTGTCCTCAAGGCCCACCAACAGTAAATGTTTTGCAGAAAACCACAAACATTCACAGGTGAGGTAATTAGTGTTGCAGCAGAGCTGATTAACTGCCTCTGTGGATTTCCACAAAATGTGCACTGATGGTGGGCCTTGAGGAGAGGGCTGGGGAACACTGCTTAACACATTAGCATGATCTTTCAATCAATTTTAGACTTCATTATTGATCTACAGATTTAATCTGTCAGTCACTTAATTTGTAAATTGGAACCAGCTGTCATTAGATATTCGAGTTCAGCAGCGACAGAGGCATGATCATGGCAGTAGCGCGTTGAGCTGGTCTGTGAAAATCTATGTCCTGGTAGGAATAACAATCTCAGCAGCACTTTCATTGCCATCTATGAATGTCATTTTGTGTGCGAGTTTTGAGTGTGAAAACGGTTAACATGCATATGCTTTGTTTTATAATGACAGTTACCCACTGTACTGGATGTTGTAGCTGCTCCAGCAAAAGTATGATATATGCTGACAGACTCATGTCAACAAAACAACAGAGTTCCAGCTGGAGAGAAAGCAAGAGTGCCGCTATTCCATTAATAAGGAATGAGCAAGGTAAATGCAGTGTCTTGATGCATATGCACAAAGTAGCAACAGTTATATAAGCAAAAATACAGCACCTATTAAAATATTATAGTATATCCTAGCAACACTGACAATGGCAAGGGCCTGTTTAACCACTTCGCATTCAGTCGTTTTCACTTTATGCATCCGAGCAATTTTCACCTCCCATTCATTAGCCTATAACTTTATCACTACTTATCACAATGAACTGATCCATATCTTGTTTTTTTCCGCCACCAATTAGGCTTTCTTTGGGGGGTACATTTTGCTAAGAGCCACTTTACTGTAAAAGCATTTTAACAGGAAGAATGAGAAAAAAACTGAAAAAATTCATTATTTCTCAGTTTTCGACCATTATAGTTTTAAAATAATACATGCCTCCATAATTAAAACCCACGTATTGTATTTGTCTATTTGTCCCAGTTATTACACTGTTTAAATTATATCCCTATCACAATGTATGGCGACAATATTTTATTTGGAAATAAAAGTGCATTTTTTCCATTTTGCATCCATCCCTATTTACAAGCTTATAATTTTAAAAAAATAGAAATATTTCATCTTTACATTGATATTTAAAAAGTTTAGTCCCTTAGGTAAATATTTACAAGTTTTTTTTTATTGTAATGTTTTTTTGTTTTTTTTTATTAAACATTTCATGTGGGTATTTTTTGGAGGGTGGGATGTAAATTGTCGTTTTTAAATGTAAATATATGATTATTTTTATATTTTTTTACTTTTAGGTGTAGCTTTACTTTTTGGCCACAAGATGGCAGCCATGAGTTTGTTTACGTGACGTCACCCTAAGCATAACATACGCTTAGAGGGACGCTAGAGCCAGAAAAAGCGAAGCTTCTTAGAGAAGCTGTCGCTTTTTCTGCAGGGGAGAGGAATCAGTGATCGGGCACCATAGCCCGAATCACTGATTGCCTGGCTAATGAACCGTGGGCCGGGAGCACACGTGCACGCGCGCAATCGGCCACGGGAGCGCACATGGCCTCCAGGACGTAACTTTTACGTCCAGGAAGGTTAATTGGTTAAAAGGGAAATGTGTGAAATGTGTGATTTAGTGGGGAATTAAAAAAGAATAACATTTGTACACAACTGCCAGTAGACTTACTTTCAGTTTGTAGTTAAGTGAGAATTTTGTGGTTTTGGATTCCATAATTGCAGTGCAATGCATTGTAGGTGGGCTTTTTTTTTTTATAAATCTGGGCCACAATATCCTAAACAATTTACTCAGCTTATCATCTGTCTTTAACCACTTGAGGACCTAGGGCTTTCTACCCCTTAAGGACCGGCCACTTTTTTTCCATTCAGACCACTGCAGCTTTCACGGTTTATTGCTCGCTCATACAACCTACCACCTAAATGAATTTTGGCTCTTTTTCTTGTCACTAATAAAGCTTTCTTTTGGTGCTATTTGATTGCTCCTGCGATTTTTACTTTTTATTATATTCATCAAAAAAGACATGAATTTTGGCAAAAAAATGATTTTTTTAACTTTCTGTGCTGACATTTTTCAAATAAAGTAAAATTTCTGTATACATGCAGCGCGAAAAATGTGGACAAACATGTTTTTGATTAAAAAAAACCCATTCAGTGTATATTTATTGGTTTGGGTAAAAGTTATAGCGTTTACAAACTATGGTGCAAAAAGTGAATTTTCCCATTTTCAAGCATCTCTGACTTTTCTGACCCCCTGTCATGTTTCATGAGGGGCTAGAATTCCAGGATAGTATAAATACCCCCCAAATGACCCCATTTTGGAAAGAAGACATCCCAAAGTATTCACTGAGAGGCATAGTGAGTTCATAGAAGATTTTATTTTTTGTCACAAGTAAGCGGAAAATGACACTTTGTGAGGAAAAAAAAAAAAAAAAAAGTTTCCATTTCTTCTAACTTGCGACAAAAAAAAATGAAATCTGCCACGGACTCACCATGCCCCTCTCTGAATACCTTGAAGGGTCTACTTTCCAAAATGGGGTCATTTGTGGGGTGTGTTTACTGTCCTGACATTTTGGGGGGTGCTAAATTGTAAGCACCCCTGTAAAGCCTAAAGGTGCTCATTGGACTTTGGACCCCTTAGCGCAGTTAGGCTGCAAAAAAGTGCCACACATGTGGTATTGACGTACTCAGGAGAAGTAGTATAATGTGTTTTGGGGTGTATTTTTACACATACCCATGCTGGGTGGGAGAAATATCTCTGTAAATGACAATTTGTTAATTTTTTTTACACACAATTGTCCATTTACAGAGATATTTCTCCCACTCAGCATGGGTATGTGTAAAAATACACCACAAAACACATTATACTACTTCTCCTGAGTATGGCGTGAGGAGTAGTCTTGAAACGAAATTTCTCAAAATGACCTGTGAAATCCTAAAGGTACTCATTGGACTTTGGGCCCTTTAGCGCAGTTAGGGTGCAAAAAAGTGCCACACATGTGGTATCGCCATACTCGGGAGAAGTAGTACAATGTGTTTTGGGGTGTATTTTTACACATACCCATGCTGGGTGGGAGAAATACCTCTGTAAATGGACAATTGTGTGTAAAAAAATCAAAAGATTGTCATTTACAGAGGTATTTCTCCCACCCAGCATGGGTATGTGTAAAAATACACCCCAAAACACATTGTACTACTTCTCCCGAGTACGGCGATACCACATGTGTGGCACTTTTTTGCACCCTAACTGCACTAAGGGGCCCAAAGTCCAATGAGTACCTTTAGGATTTCACAGGTCATTTTTGTTTCAAAACTACTCCTCACGGTTTAGGGCCCCTAAAATGCCAGGGCAGTATAGGAACCCCAGTAATGACCCCATTTTAGAAAGAAGACACCCCAAGGTATTCCGTTAGGAGTATGGTGAGTTCATAGAAGTTTTTATTTTTTTGTCACAAGTTAGCGGAAATTGATTTTAATAGTTTTTTTTCACAAAGTGTAATTTTCCGCTAACTTGTGACAAAAAATAAAATCTTCTATGAACTCACCATACTCCGTACGGAATACCTTTGGGTGTCTTCTTTCTAGAATGGGGTCATTTGTGGGGTTCCTATACTGCCCTGGCATTTTAGGGGCCCTAAACCGTGAGGAGTAGTCTTGAAACCAAATGTCGCAAAATGACCTGTGAAATCCTAAAGGTACTCATTGGACTTTAGGCCCCTTAGCGTACTTAGGGTGTAAAAAAGTGCCACACGTGGTACCGCCGTACTCAGGAGAAGTAGTATAATGCGTTTTAGGGTGTATTTTTACACATACAGATGCTAAGTGGGAGAAATATCTCTGTAAATGACAATTGTTTGATTTTTTTACACACAATTGTCCATTTACATAGAAATTTCTCCCACCCAGCATGGGTATGTGTAAAAATACACCCCAAAACACATTATACTACTTTTCCTGAGTACGGCGGTACCACATGTGTGACACTTTTTTGCAGCCTAGGTGCGCTAAGGGGCCCAACGTCCTATTCACAGGTCATTTTGAAGCATTTGTTTTCTAGACTACTCCTCGCGGTTTAGGGCCCCTAAAATGCCAGGGCAGTATAGGAACCCCACAAGTGACCCCATTTTAGAAAGAAGACACCCCAAGGTATTCCGTTAGGTGTATGGCGAGTTCATAGAAGATTTTATTTTTTGTCACAAGTTAGTGAAAAATGACACTTTGTGAAAAAAACCAATAAAAATTAATTTCCGCTAACTTTTGACAAAAAATAAAATCTTCTATGAACTCGTCATACACCTAACAGAATACCTTGGGGTGTCTTTTTTTCTAAAATGGGGTCACTTGTGGGGTTCCTATACCGCCCTGGCATTTTACAGGCCCAAAACCGTGAGTAGTCTGGAAACCAAATGTCTCAAAATGACTGTTCAGGGGTATAAGCATCTGCAAATTTTGATGACAGGTGGTCTATGAGGGGCCGAATTTTGTGGAACCGGTCATAAGCAGGGTGGCCTTTTAGATGACAGGTTGTATTGGGCCTGATCTGATGGATAGGAGTGCTAGGGGGGTGACAGGAGGTGATTGATGGGTGTCTCAGGGGGTGGTTAGAGGGGAAAATAGATGCAATCAATGCACTGGGGAGGTGATCGGAAGGGGGTCTGAGGGGGATCTGAGGGTTTGGCCGAGTGATCAGGAGCCCACACGGGGCAAATTGGGGCCTGATCTGATGGGTAGGTGTGCTAGGGGGTGACAGGAGGTGATTGATGGGTGTCTCAAGGTGTGATTAGAGGGGGGAATAGATGCAAGCAATGCACTGGCGAGGTGATCAGGGCTGGGGTCTGAGGGCATTCTGAGGGTGTGGGCGGGTGATTGAGTGCCCTAGGGGCAGATAGGGGTCTAATCTGATAGGTAGCAGTGACAGGGGGTGATTGATGGGTAATTAGTGGGTGTTTAGGGTAGAGAATAGATGGAAACACTGCGCTTGGGTGGTGATCTGATGTCGGATCTGCGGGCGATCTATTGGTGTGGGTGGGTGATCAGTTTGCCCGCAAGGGGCAGATTAGGGGCTGATTGATGGGTGGCAGTGACAGCGGGTGATTGATGGGTGGCAGTGACAGGGGGTGATTGATGGGTGGCAGTGACAGGGGGAGATTGATGGGTGATTGATAGGTGATTGACAGGTAATCAGTGGGTTATTACAGGGGAGAACAGATGTAAATATTGCACTGGCGAATTGATAAGGGGGGGTCTGAGAGCAATTTGAGCGTGTAGGCGGGCGATTGGGTGCCCGCAAGGGGCAGATTAGGGTCTGATCTGATGGGTAACAGTGACCGGTGGTGATAGGGGGTGATTGATGGGTGATTGATGGGTAATTAGTGGGTGTTTAGAGGAGAGAATAGATGTAAACAATGGATTTGGGAGGTGATCTGATGTCGGATCTGCGGGCGATCTTTTGGTGTGGGTGGGTGATCAGTTTGCCCGCAAGGGGCAGGTTAGGGGCTGATTGTTGGGTGGCAGTGACAGGGGGTGATTGATGGGTGATAGGTGATTGGCAGGTGATTGACAGGTGATCAGTGGGTTATTACAGGGAAGGACAGATGTAAATATTGCACTGGCGAATTGATAAGGGGGGGTCTGAGGGCAATCTGGGCGTGTAGGCGGGTGATTGGGTGCCCGCAAGGGGCAGATTAGGGTCTGATCTGATAGGTAACAGTGACAGGTGGTGATAGGGAGTGATTGATGGGTGATTGATGGGTAATTAGTGGGTGTTTAGAGGAGAGAATAGATGTAAACGCTGCGCTTGGGTGGTGATCTGATGTCGGATCTGCGGGCGATCTATTGGTGTGGGTGGGTAATCAGATTGCCCGCAAGGGGCAGGTTAGGGGCTGATTGTTGGGTGGCAGTGACAGGGGGTGATTGATGGGTGATAGGTGATTGGCAGGTGATTGACAGGTGATCAGTGGGTTATTACAGGGAAGGACAGATGTAATTAATGCACTGGCGAATTGATAAGGGGGGGGGGGGGTCTGAGGGCAATCTGAGCGTGTGGGCGGGTGATTGGGTGCCCGCAAGGGGCAGATTAGGGTCTGATCTGATAGGTAACAGTGACAGGTGGTGATAGGGGGTGATTGATGGGTGATTGATGGGTAATTAGTGGGTGTTTAGAGAAGATAACAGATGTAAACGATACATTTGGGAGGTAATCTGACGGCGGGTTTGCGGGCGATCTAATGGTGTGGGTGGGTGATCAGATTGCCCGCAAGGGGCAGGTTAGGGGCTGATTGATGGGTGGCAGTGACAGGGGGTGACAGGGGGTGATTGATGGGTGATAGGTGATTGGCAGGTGATTGACAGGTGATCAGTGGGTTATTACAGGGAAGAACAGATGTAATTAATGCACTGGTGAATTGATAAGGGGGGGTCAGAGGGCAATCTGAGCGTGTGGGCGGGTGATTGGGTGCCCGCAAGGGGCAGATTAGGGTCTGATCTGATAGGTAAAAGTGACAGGTGGTGATAGGGGGTGATTGATGGGTGATTGATGGGTAATTAGTGGGTGTTTAGAGGAGAGAATAGATGTAAACAATGGATTTGGGAGGTGATCTGATGTCGGATCTGCGGGCGATCTATTGGTGTGGGGGGGTGATCAGATTGCCCGCAAGGGGCAGGTTAGGGGCTGATTGATGGGTGGCAGTGACAGGGGGTGATTGACGGGTGATTGACAGGTGATTGACAGGTGATGGACAGGTGATTGACAGGTGATCAGGGGGGATAGATGCATACAGTACATGGGGGGGGTCTGGGGAGAATCTGAGGGGTGGGGGGGTGATCAGAAGGGAGCGGGGGGCAGGGGGGGGATAAAAAAAAAATAGCGTTGACAGATAGTGACAGGGAGTGATTGATGGGTGATTAGGGGGGTGATTGGGTGCAAACAGGGGTCTGGGGGGTGGGCAGGGGGGGGTCTGATGGGTGCTGTGGGCGATCTGGGGCAGGGGGGGGGAAATCAGTGTGCTTGGTGCAGACTAGGGTGGCTGCAGCCTGCCCTGGTGGTCCCTCGGACATTGGGACCACCAGGGCAGGAGGCAGCCTGTATAATACACTTTGTAAACATTACAAAGTGTATTATACACTTTGTATGCGGCGATCGTCGGGTTAACATCCCGCCGGCGCTTCCGTATGGCCGGCGGGATGTTGCGGCGGGTGAGCGGCGCCAGGCGGAGGCGGAGGATCGCGTCACGGATGACGCGATCGCTCCGCCCATGCCCATACAAGGACCGCCGCCAATTGTCAATACGGCGCTCCTTGCGGCGTCCACTTCCCGGCCGCCAATTGTATATACGGCGGTCGGGAAGTGGTTAAAGAACAACTGACCCGAGAGGGATATGGAGGCTGCCATATTTATTTCCTTTTAAACATTTGCCTGTCTGTCCTGCTGATCTTCTGCCTCTAATACTTTTAATCATAGACCCTGAAGAAGCATGCAGATCAAATGTTTGACTTAATTCTGACTGCATATGCCACATGCTTATTTCAGGTGTGTGATTCAGACACTACTGAAGCATAAAATATCAGCAGGCTTCCAGGCAACTGGTATTGTTTCAAAGGAAATAAACATGACAACCTCCATATCTCTCTCAGGTCAGTTGTCCTTGAATAATGATTCTGTTTTTTTCCTGTTATCACCTTGGAGATAAATCATTTAATATTCACTAAGAAAATTACCTCATACAATCTTAAAGTTAAGAATACAAACCTTAAGGTAAGGATCACATCCTTAACTTAAGGATCAATTCTTAAAGAGAACCCACATAGAGGCTTGGTCTGCATATAATGCCCAGCCTCTGTTGCTATACTACTCCTCCCTGCCCCCCCCCCCCCCCCTGCGCTCTGCTTGCCCCCCATAAATCAAACGCTGAGCTAGCGACACAAAGCATGTCGCAGCCGGCTGTTTACCTCTAGATGTGTCAGTCTCGCCTCCTCTATGTCGCCGCTCCCTGCCCATGTCCCTTCCCTCCCCACTGATTGGAGGATTGAAGTCAAGGATTGAAACCTAAACTTGAGGAAAGGATGTTAATTCACAGAGTGGAAAGCAAACGATAATGATGCTAAAGTGTGTGAGAGATTATTAACTGGCTTCAGCTGTCCTTAAGTGAAGTGTTATTAGACACTGGAAAAGGAAGCAAAAGACAGGAGGAGCGCTCCGTAGTGTGATACCATTTAATAAAATGAAAACTGCGCAATAAAAGATACACTTACTAGATGTGTATGAACAGTAGGCATTTAAAATTGGCATATAGCCCAGAATAAAAAGGACATCCCCTCTTGGAAGCGAAACCTGAAGCTGCAGTGGCCAGCGGCAGCAAGGATCCAGATGGTAAATGGATGACAGGTGTCCCTTCGGGGTGACTGTGTACAGGTTACGTCAAGACGCGTTTCGGCGTGTCCACGCCTTCGTCAGTTAACGTACCTGCATGCACACTATGCTCCTCTTTATAACAGGAGTCAAGGGAATGGCTTCCCAGAGCAAATTGAGGTTAACGAGGGTGATAGGGTAGGGAGCGGGGTTGCAAAGTACTGCAAACAAAAACCCTATATTTTCCAGCCTCCTGACGGGAGCTCAACTCTAAATCACCAGGGCATAAAGCCCTGACGGCAAATAACTGATTGATTCAACTGCAACAGTATGAAGTGTTGCAAAAAAAAAAAAAAACGTGGCCCCAGCATCCCTGTAGAGGCAACGGGGGCGGGTCAACAGCGCTGATGGCAGTGGGTTGCAAAGTGCAGCAAACACAAACCCTATGTTTTCCAGCCTCCTGACGGAAGCTCAACTCTAAATCACCAGGGCATAAAACCCAAAAACGGTGGCCCCAGCATCCCTGTAGATGGGGGAAAAAAAACCGGTGGCCCCAGCATCCCTGTAGATGGGAAAAAGCTGGAGCTGGAAACCTCGGCTTCCCTGATGGCATGTTGACTCTCCAGGTGTGCTGGAGGGGAGGAAGGCGAGGGACATGACTGGTGGCCCCCAAGTGCAGGAATATTTACCTCACGGGCAGGGGCGTGGTCCGTAGCGCAAGTGGCAACAGAGGGCGTGGCCAGCGGTGCACACATATGGTAGCCTTGGCCTTCCAATAGAGACAAGGGAGGGGGGTGTGGCCGACAACCCAAATGTCAGCGGGGGCGTGGCCAGCGGCGCCTGTGTATACAAGTACATGCCTCGGCATCTCTGTTGGCATGGGTATATTCTGTATGGGCTGAAAGGGGAGAGATGCGGAGCCCTGCCCGGGGGGCTGTGGCGCTGGATGTCATAAATGCAATTTTGGGCAGCACTGAAAGTGCTGCACATGAAACCCAGCAGCAAGACTGTATAGAAAACGCTGGCCGCCGCAACAACAATGAGTCTTATGTACAATGCAATAAACAGTACATGAAAAACATATATACAAGATATATATATAAGCGAAGGACCAATATAAATGAAAGTATAAACAAAAACAATAAACAAAAAAGTGTATGAGCACACAAGAAAGGCATTTGAGAACTAATAAACACAACATTACAATTGACGTTCTGTGGTTCGTTGATCTGAAGACACATGACAGCGTATACAGTGTTTTACATCGGACATGCAGGCATCTGTGTATGTATACACCAGTGTCTGCAAAATCTGTGCCTGTGTCCATCTACATAAGGCCATATTTCCCACCAGCTGCAAAGTGTGGAGGGGGGGGGGAGGCAAGATTTGGGATGGCATGAGAATTGGGAACTAGATCAATGGGAACCCGGTTGGAGGTGGACCCAAGTGGTGGTGCATGGCAAGTCGTGCTGCACCTGGAGGGAATCATATAAAGTTGGCTGTTTCTACCTCCTCGTTCAACCCTGCTGGACACAAGGTGTTCAGTCTGAAGATCCAGTATGCTTCTTTTTCGCACAGTTTCCTGTATCTTAGGCCCATGGGTAGTCCAGATGAAATGGCCTCCAGACCCATGATTGTTAGGTGGTCAGTGGACTGGTCATGGTTCTCAAGGAAGTGCCGAGGGACACTATGAGTCTGCAGTCCATCCTCGATTCCTCGTCTGTGTTCCCCAAAACGTTCCCGTAGTGGGCGTGTGGTGCGGCCGATATAGTATTTTGGGCAATCACAAGATAGTAGATACACTACATACAGAGTGCCACAGTTTATAAATTGTTTCACCTGGATGGTGTGCTGGTCTGTCTGTACAAGCTTCTGGCGATGTTGTATGAAGGGGCAACATTTGCACCTGGCTTTTCCACACCGAAAATTTCCAGTTAGCCCAAATGCGTTTGGACGAGAGTCTCTTTGATCTTTGGAGCCGATATTACTTTTTGCTATCTTGTTCTTGAGGGATTTCGCCCTCCGGAAAATGGTGTTTGGTTTTATGGGTAGATGACGGCTAAGAACAGGGTCACGCAAGAGGAGGGGCCAATTCGTGCGAATGATGTGATTGATATTGCCTGCTCTGTTGTTAAACGTGGTTACAAACTGCGGTCCTTTAGTAGGGGTTCTTTCACCTTCTGTTCCTTTCCTTTTGGGGGTTTTCTTGTCTCTGTATTCTGATCTAGCCTTCTCTATATTAGTTGTGTCATAGCCTTTGTCTAGGAATTTTTTTGTTAGGTATGCCCCCTGTTTGTCATAGTCTTCCTTGATGGAGCAGTTTCAGCGGAGACGGAAGAACTGGCTCCTTGGGATGTTGTTGATCCACCTTGGATGGTGGCAGCTCTCTTTGTGTAGGAAAGAATTCCCAGCAGTCGGCTTGAAATGTGTTCGCGACGTGATTTGGCCATGGTCATTGTGACCCAGTTCCAAATCAAGGAACACAATGTTGCTTTCATCTGATACTGAGGTGAACTGTAGACCAAAGGTATTGTTATTGCAGTATTCAACAAACTTGTTGAATGTGTCCTCCGGTCCTTCCCAGATGATGAGGATGTCATCTATATACCTAAGGTATAGGGCGAGGTTTGCCCCGAACGGGGAGTTGGACCAGATGTACTGGTCCTCCCAGTAAGCCATATATAGATTTGCGAAACTCGGAGCAAACCCCGCCCCCATCGCCGTCCCACAAGTCTGTAAGTAGAAATCTCCAGCGAATGTGAAATGGTTGTGAGTGAGAGAAAACTCCAAAAGATCCAGAATGAATTGGGCCTGGGTGTGATGTATGCAACCATCAGAGGTGAGGAAATGGCTTACAGCATCTAGAACTTTCTCATGTGGGATGCACGTGTAGAGTGAACTGACATCCAATGAAGCCCATCTGTAATGTTTACTCCACTGTACATCCCGAAGAATGTCCAGAACATAGCTTGAGTCTCTTGTGTATGCTTTGGTGTTCACCACTATTGGTTGTAAAAAGTGGTCCACATATTCTGATAGGGGGGCTAAAATCCCATCCATACCAGCAACTATTGGTCGGCCCGGAGGGGAATTTTCGTCTTTGTGGATCTTGGGTATATGGTAGAAGTACGGAATTAATGGATGTTCATTGATAAGAAAACGGGATTCATCCTTACATATCGTCCCCATCTGCAGGGCTCGTTGTACTAGAGTTTTGAGTTCTGTCAGATATTCTACTGTAGGATCTTTGCTCAATTTTTGATAAGTTGAAGAGTCTCCCAGCAAACGGAGCCCCTCTTTGAGGTAATCTTCATGATCCACAACCACTATGCCTCCAATCCAGAAATACAACACAGTGGGTTCAAACCCAGGTCCATCTTCCACCCCACCTTTGCCAAAGGCCCCCACATCAACAATTTCCACCAAGCTGTTTGGTGTCAACTCAAAACATTGTGTGGCAACAGAGATAAGAACAAATACAACAATCTCAATAGACAAGAGAGAGAGGCCCTAAAACAACTCATTCAAAATAACAACATCGTGATCCGTCAGGCGGACAAGGGTGGAGGCATAGTGGTTGTCCTCATCATCTGGGAAGGACCGGAGGACACATTCAACAAGTTTGTTGAATACTGCAATAACAATACCTTTGGTCTACAGTTCACCTCAGTATCAGATGAAAGCAACATTGTGTTCCTTGATTTGGAACTGGGTCACAATGACCATGGCCAAATCACGTCGCGAACACATTTCAAGCCGACTGCTGGGAATTCTTTCCTACACAAAGAGAGCTGCCACCATCCAAGGTGGATCAACAACATCCCAAGGAGCCAGTTCTGCCGTCTCCGCAGAAACTGCTCCATCAAGGAAGACTATGACAAACAGGGGGCATACCTAACAAAAAAATTCCTAGACAAAGGCTATGACACAACTAATATAGAGAAGGCTAGATCAGAATACAGAGACAAGAAAACCCCCAAAAGGAAAGGAACAGAAGGTGAAAGAACCCCTACTAAAGGACCGCAGTTTGTAACCACGTTTAACAACAGAGCAGGCAATATCAATCACATCATTCGCACGAATTGGCCCCTCCTCTTGCGTGACCCTGTTCTTAGCCGTCATCTACCCATAAAACCAAACACCATTTTCCGGAGAGCGAAATCCCTCAAGAACAAGATAGCAAAAAGTAATATCGGCTCCAAAGATCAAAGAGACTCTCGTCCAAATGCATTTGGGCTAACTGGAAATTTTCGGTGTGGAAAAGCCAGGTGCAAATGTTGCCCCTTCATACAACATCGCCAGAAGCTTGTACAGACAGACCAGCACACCATCCAGGTGAAACAATTTATAAACTGTGGCACTCCGTATGTAGTGTATCTACTATCTTGTGATTGCCCAAAATACTATATCGGCCGCACCACACGCCCACTACGGGAACGTTTTGGGGAACACAGACGAGGAATCGAGGATGGACTGCAGACTCATAGTGTCCCTCGGCACTTCCTTGAGAACCATGACCAGTCCACTGACCACCTAACAATCATGGGTCTGGAGGCCATTTCATCTGGACTACCCATGGGCCTAAGATACAGGAAACTGTGCGAAAAAGAAGCATACTGGATCTTCAGACTTAACACCTTGTGTCCAGCAGGGTTGAACGAGGAGGTAGAAACAGCCAACTTTATAGGATTCCCTCCAGGTGCAGCACGACTTGCCATGCACCACCACTTGGGTCCACCTCCAACCGGGTTCCCATTGATCTAGTTCCCAATTCTCATGCCATCCCAAATCTTGCCTCCCCCCCCCCCCCCCTCCACACTTTGCAGCTGGTGGGAAATATGGCCTTATGTAGATGGACACAGGCACAGATTTTGCAGACACTGGTGTATACATACACAGATGCCTGCATGTCCGATGTAAAACACTGTATACGCTGTCATGTGTCTTCAGATCAACGAACCACAGAACATCAATTGTAATGTTGTGTTTATTAGTTCTCAAATGCCTTTCTTGTGTGCTCATACACTTTTTTGTTTATTGTTTTTGTTTATACTTTCATTTATATTGGTCCTTCGCTTATATATATATCTTGTATATATGTTTTTCATGTACTGTTTATTGCATTGTACATAAGACTCATTGTTGTTGCGGTGGCCAGCGTTTTCTATACAGTCTTGCTGCTGGGTTTCATGTACAGCACTTTCAGTGCTGCCCAAAATTGCATTTATGACATCCAGCGCCACAGCCCCCCGGGCAGGGCTCCGCATCTCTCCCCTTTCAGCCCATACAGAATATACCCATGCCAACAGAGATGCCGAGGCATGTACTTGTATACACAGGCGCCGCTGGCCACGCCCCCCGCTGACATTTGGGTTGTCGGCCACACCCCCCTCCCTTGTCTCTATTGGAAGGCCAAGGCTACCATATGTGTGCACCGCTGGCCACGCCCTCTGTTGCCACTTGCGCTACGGACCACGCCCCTGCCCGTGAGGTAAATATTCCTGCACTTGGGGGCCACCAGTCATGTCCCTCGCCTTCCTCCCCTCCAGCACACCTGGAGAGTCAACATGCCATCAGGGAAGCCGAGGTTTCCAGCTCCAGCTTTTTCCCATCTACAGGGATGCTGGGGCCACCGGTTTTTTTTCCCCCATCTACAGGGATGCTGGGGCCACCGTTTTTGGGTTTTATGCCCTGGTGATTTAGAGTTGAGCTTCCGTCAGGAGGCTGGAAAACATAGGGTTTGTGTTTGCTGCACTTTGCAACCCACTGCCATCAGCGCTGTTGACCCGCCCCCGTTGCCTCTACAGGGATGCTGGGGCCACCGTTTTTTTTTTTGTTTGTTTGTTTTTTTGCAACACTTCATACTGTTGCAGTTGAATCAATCAGTTATTTGCCGTCAGGGCTTTATGCCCTGGTGATTTAGAGTTGAGCTCCCGTCAGGAGGCTGGAAAATATAGGGTTTTTGTTTGCAGTACTTTGCAACCCCGCTCCCTACCCTCTCACCCTCGTTAACCTCAATTTGCTCTGGGAAGCCATTCCCCTGACTCCTGTTATAAATAGGAGCATAGTGTGCATGCAGGTACGTTAACTGACGAAGGCGTGGACACGCCGAAACGCGTCTTGACGTAACCTGCACACAGTCACCCCGAAGGGACACCTGTCATCCATTTACCATCTGGATCCTTGCTGCCGCTGGCCACTGCAGCTTCAGGTTTCGCTTCCAAGAGGGGATGTCCTTTTTATTCTGGGCTATATGCCAATTTTAAATGCCTACTGTTCATACACATTTAGTAAGTGTATCTTTTATTGCGCAGTTTTCATTTTATTAAACGGTATCACACTACGGAGCGCTCCTCCTGTCTTTTGCTTCCTTTTCCAGTAGTCCGCTCACAGCCGAGTGTTTGAGGAGCTGCCAGTGTGTGATCAGTCTGCGGTCCACTTTGACCTCTCACCTGCGTTAGCGCAAGATTGCACATCTTTTGCTTTTTCCTCATTGTTATTAGACACTGCAGTGTAAAATTAAGGATTCTAAGCTGTCTGCTTTATTTTCTAGTTTTTTTATGCAGAAGGACAGGTGACATTGTATAAAAAGAAATACACGAAGATGGAGAAAGAAAAAAATAAGGAGAGAGAAATCAAGCTTATGTATACACCCACACCAAGAAATCCACACAGATACAGCCACACACTGACAAACAGACACACTCTAACTCACTTTACTTACCTGGCTGCCATACACAGGACCCTGTGCTGGCTAAAATCTTCTTGGAAGAGGAGGCAGCAGGCAGGGCAGTGCTACATTTTTCTTGCATGTGTTCTTTCCCTTTCTACCTACTGCATGTACGAATAATTACAAAGGTGATAACTTAAGAACTGGAGTGATAAAATAACACTCCCACTGTGAAAACTTGTAACAAAAATTAATAAGGTTCTTTAGTGAATAGACATTTACAATGTGGTTTGTTGTTTTGTCATAAGTTTCCATGTGCCTTATAATCACCAGCATAATCTTATTGAATTGGGGCCATTATCTGTCTCACAAGATCGATCCCCCGCTCAAATAAATGAAAGCTTTATAAAAGTAAACTATGAGCATTGTTATCTCATTTTGTTACAAAATTGTGTGACAGGTTAAGTTTCAAAGTCAAACTGCCCCCCCCCCCCCCCCCCCAACAAAAAAGTACCCTTGTTCCATTGTTAAACTATAGTGATCTTTTACTAACCTTTATGTTCCTCCAAAAATGAGCTGAGAGCAATAATAAAATACAATAACTTATTGAGGAATTTAAAACCCCATTTAGTAATATGTTGTCTTACCCCAATTACGGAAATGAGCATGTAACATTTGTACATTTTTCACATTCCAATATGGTTAAAAGTAAAAACACAAGCACCTCAACAAAATCAATTAAATCCTTTACCGGTAAAAGGAGACAAGATAGAACTAAACATTTATAATACTGCCGCTTTTTGTAAAAGACATCAGTCAATCCTGAAACATGTTCTCTTGTCTGGTCTCTCTGCAAAATTTGGAATGAAGAGTCTTTTGCCAATACACCTGCAGTAAAGCTAATGTTAATACAATACAATACAATAACATTTCTATAGCGCTTTTCTCCCATAGGACTCAAAGCGCTTAGGCTCTCTCAGATTCAGTAATTAGTAGGATAAAGTATTCACACAACAAAAGTTATATTTCTGCAAATGCCAGGCTGAACAGGTGGGTTTTCAGTCTGGATTTAAACACGTCCAGGGATGGGGCTGTCCTGATCTGTTGAGGTAAGGAGTTCCAAAACGTAGGGGCAGCATGACAGAAGGCTCTGGGACCAAAAGTTTCCAAGTGGACTCTGGGTATGACTAGATTATTAGAACCTGTGGATCTGAGAATGCGGGGATTGCTACGCAGCTGTAACATATCTTTCATGTATCCAGGGCTTAGATTATTCAGGGATTTAAATGTCAGTAGGCCAATCTTGAATAGGACCCTCCATTCTATAGGTAGCCAGTGAAGGGAATGCAGGACTGGCGTTATGTGGCAGTGACGGGGTTGGTTGGTTAGCAGTCTGGCAGCAGTATTCTGTATCAGCTGTAGGCGGTACAAGACCTTTTTTGGAAGGCCAGTGTAGAGAGCATTGCAGTAGTCCAGTCGGGATGTGAGGAAGGCGTGGACTAAGGTTGGCAGATCTTCTGGGGGTATGAGGTGCTTGATTTTTGCAATGTTCTTCAGGTGAAAATAGGATGATTTCACCACAGCAGAGATTTGAGTTCTGAAGTTTAAATCCCCATCAATTTGAACTCCCAGGCTACGCACATGATCAGAGCTGCGTAGATCCGTGCCTCCTATTCCCAGTGGTGAAGACTGCAAGTTAAGTTGTTTTGTTATCATGCTCTGCCCTCCAATCAGAAGGACTTCAGTTTTGTCTGCATTTAGTTTCAGCCAGTTGTCATTCATCCATTGCTGTAGTTCACGTAAGCAGGCGTTTATAGTTAGAGTTGGGTCTGTCACACAAGGCTTGAAGGAAAGATATAGTTGGGTGTCGTCTGCATAGCAGTGTTATGTCAGGCCATGTTTTTGGATTAGTTTTCCCAACGGTAGCATGTAAATCTTGAAAAGCAGGGGAGAGAGGATTGAGCCCTGGGGCACCCCATACTTAAGTGTTACAGGGGTGGAGAGGAAGGGCCCCATAGACACTTTGTGGGTTCTGCCACTCAAGAAGGATTGGAACCACTGAAGTACTATGCCATCAATGCCGCAGTATTCCTGTAGCCTGTTTATCAAGATGTCATGGTCAACTGTGTCAAAGGCTGCAGAAAGGTCTAGCAGTATGAGGATCGAGCACTCTCCTCTGTCTCTTGCCATGAGCAGGTGGTTGCATATTTGGATGAGGGCAGTTTCAGTGCTGTGGTGTTTCCTGAAGCCAGACTGGAATGGGTCATAACTGTTATTTTGTAGGATTCTGGCTTCTAGCTGGAGGTATACAGCTTTTTCAATTAGCTTGCCCAGA
Organism: Hyperolius riggenbachi; assembly: GCF_040937935.1. Classification (NCBI taxonomy): domain Eukaryota; kingdom Metazoa; phylum Chordata; class Amphibia; order Anura; family Hyperoliidae; genus Hyperolius; species Hyperolius riggenbachi. The sequence goes on from NC_090648.1 coordinate 206,299,104, forward strand.
AAGGGGAGGTTAGAGACAGGTCTGTAGCTGGTCATTGCATCTGGGTCCAGGGAGGGTTTTTTGAGGAGAGGCCTGATGATTGCTTCCTTCAGTAAAGCAGGAAATATCCCTGATTGTAAGGAACAGTTAACAATTTTGAGGAATACCGGTACGAACAGGTCGGGGCAGTTCAACATGAACTGTGTTGGGCCAGGATCCAGGTCACAGGTAGTTAGGCGGACGTGAAGGAGGATGCTTGATGTGACTTCTTCATCAATTTCTTTGAAGTTTGACCAAGGTGTTACGTTGTCTCTGCTAATGGTCTTCGGCGCTATATTAGGCTCAGATGCTGTAAGTTGGATGGCGGACCTTATAGCGGAGACTTTGTCTGTGAAGAAATGGGCAAATTGGTCACAGAGGTCCTTTGAAGACTCGATATTAAGTTTTTGACATGCTGGGTTGCAGAGTTTTTCCACTGTGCGGAACAGTTGGGCTGGTTTGTTAACTGCATTTGCAATCTCTTGTGATAGAAAGGATGATTTTTTTTTCCCGTGATTACCTTTTGGTAGCTCTTCAAGTGGAAGATTAAGGCATGTTTGTCTTCTGGGGACTGAGTTTTCGGCCTTGTCTTTTCAGCTCTTTTATAGCGTTATCAAACCACTGTGCATGATGGTGTGGAGTAAGATATTTGGTGCGCAGAGGAGCAATGGTCTCAAAGGTGGAGGACACACATTTGTTGTATTTAAACACCAGAGTATCAGGATCCAAGCTGGAGTCAGTCAATTCATCAAAGCTAAGGTTATCTCGGATATGTTAAGGTGTTAGCCCTTTTAAGCGGCGATATTTTATTTGATTCTTGACCTGGTGTTTGACGGGTGGTATTGAGAGGGAGAAGTGGATAGTGTGATGGTCTGACCAGGCAACAGGATTAATTTCCACATTGGCTATTGACAGCCCAGTATGGAATATAAGGTCCAGAGTGTGACCTTTCCTGTGAGTAGCAGAGCTGATTGATTGGAGGAAGCCCAGTTCATGTAAGGCACGAGGTAGCTCTTTTCCAAATTGTGAAGAGGAGTCGTCCACCCATGTATTGAAATCTCCAAGAACAATCCATCTGGGGTGTTCCAGTGTTAGGTTGCATAGGAGGTCTACAAGTTCCTCAAGGAAGTCTGAGTATTTTTCTGGTGGGCTGTAGATCAGTAATATGTTAATGTTTTCCTCAGCTGAAAGTTGCACCCCCAAGCATTCAAACGAGTTGGTAGGACCTACAGTAAGTGGTCTGATTTTCAAAGCTGATCTAAAGCAAAGTGCAACCCCTCCTCCCCTGCGTTCTTTCCTGTTGCAGTACATCACGGAATAGTTTGTTGGCACAGCTGCCTCCAGGGTGGGGCCAACAGGTTCAGAAAGCCAGGTTTCAGTCAGGCAGGCCAGATCAGAAGACTCTATTAGATCATGTATGATTGCTGTTTTGTTGTTTATTGATCTGACGTTGCAGAGGACAGCCTTAATGGGGCTACCCTGGGAGCTGAGGTCTGAGATTGAGGACTCCAGGAGGGAACAGTCTCCAGATGTGTGGCTGTCATCTCTGCTGGATTGTGCTGGAGCTATTAGGGTTGTTGGCTGGGTGTACTCTGTAGATTTTGTCACAGAGTTATTTTGGTTCTGCAGTGAATAACGTCTTTTCCCACGTCCCCTGGATCCTCTCTTTGTCTTTCTGTAGATTCCAACAGACAGTGGCGTAGCTAAGGAGCTGTGGGCCCCGATGCAAGTTTTACAATGGGGCCCCCCAAGCACTCTATACATAACAATTGATACGGCGCACCAAAACCTGCCAATGGCAACCACAGTTTCAGAGGTGCAAGAAGGGGATGGGGATCAGTTTATTAATGATTACTACTATTCAAAGTATCTATAGAAGTGATTATTATGATCACAGGACCAATAGAGAGCTAATACTGTAGTTGAGGGTGGGCCCTTCAGGGCCCCTCTGGCCCAAGGGCCCCGATGCGGTCGCTACCGCTGCACCCCCTATTGCTACGCCCCTGCCAACAGACTTAAGTAGAATTATTGTTGATTTGTCAATTGGATGGATGTTAAGTCCAAAGTGCAAAATCTCTAATTCCACACTTGACAATAGACTCTTGTTACAGAACTTTATTAAACTGAAAAGAGACATGTTTATTGACAATGGGTCCACTTCTGTCAAGACAGGATTTTATTTTTCGAGCAACATCCAACCTATTGTAAACACAAGGCCTGGCTGCTTGCCCTTAGTTTGCCAAATTATATGATGGAAGGGACATCAGTGATCAGAAACTGATATGTCCCCACTCCCTTAATTATTTTTAATATTGTTTTACTGTATATCATTATAGGGTCTAGAGGTGGACTTTCAGATATGTGCATTTTGTATCTTTCTTTTTTTTTCACTGTATGGGTACATCTAGGCCAAACAGCGGTGTGGATGTAAATGAGATGGTCTTTCTTCCCACCCCTAATGGTAACGTTGTTTAAAAACAGCAGATGGCCCTATATGTTGGCAGTCCCAAGATAGCAGTTGGAAAGCACAGCTTGCTTTAATTTTGCCAGTTGTAATGACTACATACAAAAAAGTACATCATTATGGGATCTTTGGTCATATTTAGTTAAATACAGTAAAAACTGTTTTTTTTTCTTGTCAATTAAAATGTAGTTTGGAGTAGCTCTGCCTTTGAGAACTTGTTTATCTATGTTTGTACAACAAAAGGTTTGAGGCTTGCACACATATGTGCCTGGACTGTCAACTAGGAGGGATCTGGACTTAATCCCTTGGGTGACAGTGAGGGGCCGAGGTTGTACAAAGGCATCTCTAACTTCCAGGCTAGCACTGTGATCTTCTGCTATAGAATGAGAAGGAGGGTCGACATAGTGGTGCATGATGGAGAGGCACAGAGTGAGTGGGGTGAGTGGTGAAAACAATGCCCTCAGCCCGCAGTTGGCAAAGGTGATCCATCAGGTGGATCACTCATTGGCAAGCCAAGGAGGATACGGGGCTACTGTACAAAAAAACTACATTTTCACCCGGGGTGGTTTCTATCAGCCACCTCAGCTGAGTTTAAACTAGCATGTGTGCATAACTTTACAAACAACTACTGGCAATACATTTCAAACAAGGTCAAGACACAACATTTTTTGTTTGTGCTAATCCAAGTGGGGATTCTGAACTGGTGAAGGATATGATTTCAAGATTACTCACAGTTCCAAAATACCTAGAAAGCAACTCATAAGTTAAAAAATAAAGTCAGCACCTATTATTACCCTGATCTCATCAACTTAAAGTGAACCTGAGATGAAAGTCATCTCATGTTCTATACTTACCAGGGCATCCTTTAGCCCCCTTGAGACTGCTCAGTTCCTCACTGTCTCCCCGGATGGCTACTGTCATCTGCCATGCTGCCCAAAAACCTGGCCGAGCCGTGCTTCATTGTGCATGCGCAGCCAGGTTCACTCCCCTGTCGTGCTCAGGGGAGCACACCTGGCTGACCCATGCATGCGCGATGAAACACAACTCAACCAGGCTTTCAGGCAGTATTGGGGGTGATGGGAGCCACTCAGGAAGACAGCATGAGACTAAGCAGACTCAAGGGGGCTTAAGGAAGCCCCAGGTAAGTATGGTACTTGAGATGGCTTTCATCTCAGGTACACTTTAAATATGACTTTGATTTTGTTATGGCTCTAGTGTCTGTATAGTGTTGGGCCTGCAGTGTCACCCGAGGGATTGAGTACAGATCCCTGCCAAGTAACATGCCTTGGATGTGTGTACAAGGCTTTAGTTTCTTCAGAACAATAGTGGCAGTTGTGATCCGCAGGCCCTCCCCCCATCCAGGCACAATAAAATGAACAACTGGAAAAATGATCCCCCACTGTCAGTATCCAGCAGTATATATAGACTATTAATTAAATTGCACTTCTGGGACTTTCTTTTGGGCCACCTCAATTTTAATCAACCTAAAATATAAATAATAATCAACATAAATCTAAGATTTATGGCTTAAGATTTTTGGCATAGTTTTTAATCTTGACTGGAGTTCTCCTTTAGGGCTTTAAAAATCATCTTGTTTGATAGTAACATGTCTGTAGCTGGAGGCTATATTTAGCTAGGGCATTAGCCTGGGGGCTTCAATCTCTAGGAAACACTGCAGGCATATAACTTCCAACTATGAGAAAAATTCCCTTTCATCACATCAGCTGGATCTTTTACTCTGTCATGTTAGCTTGAGAAAAAAATCAGATATTTGAATTAAATGTTAGTGCTGAAAGCAAATATTTAGGTCAATGATTATGAAAATTTGTATGACTAAGTGTGTGAAATTTGAACATAGAAAGTCAAACATTTAATAGGAACATCATTATTTTATAATACACTGTGTTTTGTCATTTATCTATTAAATATAAAATACTTTTAAAAATATGTTGGTTTTTGGCTAATAGTCAAAAAAAGTATATCATTTGTATATTAATATTTTTAATTTGCAGCCTGCAAGTGATGATGAGGTCCCAAAAAAAATGTAGCTGGCTCATGCAACAGATGTTACTCTGAGATCAGACTATGTACACTGTAGGGTGATCCACAAAGGACGGACATATCACTCAGCTTGTCTATTTGCAGAGTAAACCAGATTTTCCTGACATTATTCATCTACAAAGAAAGGGTGTTTTTTTGGAAATCCCAGTATGCTTTGCAGACTTGATCCTTGTGATGCATCCTTATGAGGCATTCTATCAGACATTTTTTTTTTACTGAAAAACAAAATGCAAAACAAATATGCTTGTTGTCAGCTGGAACAGTAACAAAAAATAAAATTCACAAAAATGTGTTGTAAAAATGTAAGTGTAACTACCTTCTTGTTTGTAAAAAAACGCGCAAGAAAACATATTTGTTACATAATTATGTGTTTTATTTTTGTATTAACTAAACATTTAGTTTGTAATCAGCTCTAATTTTGCAAGGTAAAATAGTAAGGAAATTAAAAATGTGTTCTTTACAACCAAAATGGCAACACATTGCTTGTTGTATAGAATGTCTCCTCAGTGGGTAGTTGGCCCGCAATTCCTGCATCTTTAAAAAAAACACCTATCAAAAAAATTGTAAAATTTAAATACATACATATAAAAGGTACATTGCTCTAAGAGTAAAATGCACTGGTAATTACTTTTTCTTCTATGTTACTGTCCACTTACTTAGTACTAACTTAGAAATTTAAAGCCATATCAAAGAGATGTTTCCTTAAGGCCCCTTTCAAACTGGTGCCATGCTTTTCGTTACCCTATTTTGCCGCAGGGTAATGCTAAACCAATGTAAGTCTATGGGGCATTTCATACCTGGCGTGGTGTGATGCGATGCGCCGGAAGTCTTCTATTTGACGTGCGGGCAACATCTCGTTAGTGGCCAGCTTGTGCTGTGGTGTGGAGTGACAAGAAGTCATGAAAGTCTATGGTAACACTTTTTTTTAAAATTGTTCAGCGTTCATTGCAGCACAGCTATAACGCTGGTTAGTAGTCTGAAATTGGCCTCAAGGGTTTACTTTGATATTCCACCCATAAACTTGAAGATTAATGTTGCTTTATGAGAGATCAGTATTATTTTCTAGATGTTGAGACATATACCTGGGACTGGAAACAATGTTTTCTGGACAACTGCAGGCCCCATGAGATATTGGCCCTTAGGCAATTCACTTTTTCTTATCCTTGGTGATAAATTCATAACCTGTCATAAAATGCCTTCATAAGCCAATAGCACGTAATAAAATACTCAAAATAATTTTGATACTACTTTTTCACCAACATTTGGTTACTTTTTCAATTGTAAAATGCTTAAAAGTAATTTTGAAGAGAATATGAAAATTATCTCCAAGGAGAAAACTATCTCCAAGGGAGAAAAAGTGAATTGAATAAGGGGCATTGTGTTTTTCTTTCCATAGATTGTAAATACATACCATCTATTACTTTTTTTCACATGAGTAGTTACACTGCATACAAAAGTAACAAGAATAAAAATCCAGTTTATTCTCATTATTCCATTCTTTGGCAATTCCTGCAAAATCAAAGCACAAAATAATGGTGTAACAGGAATTTGGTATCCATCAATATTAAAGAGAAATCTTGACCTATATTATTTGTAACTGTTTTAAGTCTGAACATATCAAATAAATGCAAAACTTTCTTAAAACGCCACCAAGTATACTAGGAATCTCTGACAACCTGGTGCTCCTGTTGGAGTGATTATAACTAGTAGGGAACTTATATCAAAGCCTGTCTTTTTCTGTCTCCGCTCTGTTCTCTCAAAGCCCATGGTGGTCACAGATCCTTAAACAATATTTATAATGAAGGATCAATGCTGCAGATGTCAACCCTGATAATCACCAAAGGCTCCTCCTGCTCAGTTCTTCCCTAAGGCAGACTGTAAATGTACCTGATTCCCAATTCTCAAACACAAAAAGTGCAGCGAGCATGAAAGCAGAGCTGACTAATAAAGTTTGCATATCCCTAAGAACAAGAGCATACAATGAAGAAGAAAAGGAATGAGAAGATTAAACAAAAGCAGTACAGATGGCTGGGAAAACATGAAAATTTAAACAGTTTGAAAGTTTGAATCTTTTTATCCACCCTATGTTTTAAAGTCCGATGCAAGGGATTATGATTACATGCATTTGATATACAGCTGCAAAAGGAGGTCAGTATGGTAGCACTATGTAAATGTACGTGATACAAAAATATATACTGTGCATATGACGACTCTAAACTCTCCTGGTTATAGACTGCATAGTATTTTGGTCAGAGATGAAATAATTATGCTGTTAGAGAATTTAGATCTAGGAAGCCATAATGGAAATTTCATATTTAAAGATGGTCTCCAGGCTCAGTTGTAACAGCAGTAATGTGTAGATATTGCTTCCTTATCTCATGAATTAAAGTGTTTTGTCTCTGTGTGACATGCTTGGCGCAGATACTAAATTGTTTGTTGGTCGTATAAAGCCTCAGCAAATAGGGTTTTTAAACCCTCTAAATGTGCGCACTAGTTACACTAGGCAAGAACAAAATTGCTGACAAAACTAAATGAAAATAAAATGTAGTGTTAATGAAGCTATAATTCTGTTATATATATATATATATATATATATATATATATATATATATATATATATATAGACACGAGGGATCATAGTTGATATTTATTATTGATAAAACATCAATACGTTTACCAAGTATTGCAGCATTACCATTATCTAGGAAGTCGGGAAACTTCAACAACTTCAAATGGGGAAAATACCTGGAACAGCAGTCAGTACGTCTACTGGCTGCTTCTGTGAAAAGTCCCAAAGTCTCTGGTATTTTTCCCTGATTAAGAATAGAAAAATCTCGTCCACTGAGCAAGCGTAGACCACACAACAAACTACATAAGCCCCTCACATCCAACACATGTTCAGATCAGTATGCCTGTGCAGCAACACTACATGAATTGGAGAAACACATCTTGGAGCAAGAACTCAAATTGAAGAAAGACATATGAATGTGAACAGTAATCTATACACTAAACATACATGCAACAGGCATGTCACATGTGTCTCACACCAAGTCCCTGGCCACAAGAAACATCCCTGCACAAATGCCCACCCACAAGCCCACACTAAGCCACTTACAACCTTTGGTTTGTCTTATGCATGGAAGCGTAGAAAGAAAAAAAACCTGTAGCCCTAAGGCCCATATGCAATTCACTTTTTCACCTGAGTTTTCTCCTAGGACATAATTTTTCATCTTCAATTTAAAATAACTTTCCAGCACTTTTGAACTAAAAAAAGTACCAAAAAGTAGGTAAGAGTACTATTAAAATTATTTTGAGTATTTTTTTTTGCTTGCTGGTGGCTTAAAATGCATTTTATTGACAAGTTTAAAATTATCACCTAGGAGAAAAGTGAATTGCATATGGGCCCAAGTCTTTACGAGTAGTAGGCAATTCATATAATGAAGAGAATTCCCCATGCAACTTGTGTTTTGTCGTCCTCCTCTCCCATGGTAGCCTCCCAAAGAGTCATGTATGGGGAGATAAAAACACAGTGAGGAGACACCATCTGCAGGTCCTAACACCGATTGAGACCCTCTGGCAGTGAACACATTTCTATGCTGATGATACTGAAGTAAGCGCTGGATATGAAAACGATGCCCTACAGGGTTTTTTCTATATTTATGTGACTAAGCTTGAAATGAGAATTTCCTGAAAGCAACTGGTCTGCATACCAAGAGACACCACAAACAGCACCATGCGGGTTACTCACACTCCAATTTGATTATGCATGGAAGCAGCAACCCCCCCATAAGCCCGCACTAAGCTGCCACCCACCCACACTAAACCGCCAACCACAATGATACATAGAAGTCCTCATAAGCCTGCACTAAGCCGCCACTCCCCTTCATGAATCCACTGCGCACTCAGAATCCCTCGCAAGCCTGCATTAAGCCACCACCCACTCACATATAATTCCTATTATTTACAGTAAAAGCTAACTCCTGTCTAGCCTGTATTTCCACATTCACTGTACTTCAACATGCTCTGCACAGAGATAAGAGAACAGAATAACAATGAACAAATGGGAAGGGACAATATTTTAAAAGCACAATTTTCAAATAAGGAACAGAGAAGAAACATGTTCAGTCTGTTATAATTTAAGTAGGCCTCAGTTATCTGGACTGAGTTTTAGATAAAAGGCTTGTTCGCAGAGTATACCTTTAAATACAGTATTTCGTGATGCAGGCAGAAGCATCTTAGTGTCTGCTTGAAGCAGATGATACAAGCAGATACTGAGAAGATGTTCCTAGTCCAAGGTCTTAGGCCTACACTGCCCCAGACAAATGGACTACAGGAACAATCAACATAAGCCATATTTATAAAACATAACATTCCTGCAACTGGAGCAAGGGGGCTTATAAAATATTAAGTGAGTAGGTGTGTTTCAGGACATCACAAGGGATCTGAACCAATCATAGATGGTTCAGATGATGACACAGTTAACTCTTTCCTGGTCAGTATTAAAGGTCATGAGGGCACTCTTGCTTGCTATCTACTGGCTAGAACCCTTTATATATATATATATATATATATATATATATATATATATATATATATATATTTATGTCTCGTTGGTTTATCTTGCATGCTGTATATATTTAGTTTAGACGCAACTTAGTATAGAAAGAAGATAACCTGACTAATATTCAGGAGGAAGGTTAGTCAAGAGCTTGTAACGCAAATGGACTTGAACGATTGCTTCGCTAAGATGTACCGACATGTAGAGATGAGTATCTGTATATCTGTGTACTTAATAAACTCCATCAAACTTTGAAGACGCCTAAGAAAGTCTATCTCCTGCTTGCTGTGATGAGTCGTGTTTGCAATTCTTGCTGATGAGTAGAGTTGGGCCGAACCTCCGATTTTAGGTTCGCGAACTTCCGCGGAAGGTTCGGTTCGCGTTAAAGTTCGCGAACCGCAATAGACTTCAATGGGGATGTGAACTTTGAAAAAAAAATTTATGCTGGCCACAAAAGTGATGGAAAAGATGTTTCAAGGGGTCTAACACCTGGAGGGGGGCATGGCGGAGTGGGATACACGCCAAAAGTCCCCGGGAAAAATCTGGATTTGACGCAAAGCAGCGTTTTAAGGGCAGAAATCACATTGGATGCTAAATGACAGGCCTAAAGTGCTTTAAAACATCTTGCATGTGTATACATCAATCAGGTAGTGTAATTAAGGTACTGCTTCACACTGACACACCAAACTCACCGTGTAATGCACCGCAAACAGCTGTTTGTGTAGTGACGGCCGTGCTGGACTGGTGCGCACCATGGCGAGAGTGCAGGTTTTGGTGGCTTTACAGCCCATATGGTCGCCTGGCTGATGTAGCTGAATGACAGAACAGTGACTGTCCAGCTGATCAAATTTGGTCTGACCACAATGAAGCAACGACCTTATTATCTTTTGTGTGCCCCCCGAGACACTCATCTAGGTTCACTGAACACAACAGGTATGCAGTGGTGGGTTCACTGAACAGGTATGCAGTGGTGGGTTCACAGAACAGGTATGCAGTGGTGGGTTCACAGAACAGGTATGCAGTGGCGGGTTCACAGAACAGGTATGCAGTGGTGGGTTCACTGAACAGGTATGCAGTGGTGGGTTCACTGAACAGGTATGCAGTGGTGGGTTCACAGTACAGGTATGCAGTGGTGGGTTCACAGAACAGGTATGCAGTGGTGGGTTCACAGAACAGGTATGCAGTGGCAGGTTCACTGAACACAACAGGTATGCAGTGGCGGGTTCACTGAACAGGTATACAGTGGCGGGTCCACTGAACAGAACAGGTATGCAGTGGCGGGTTCACTGAACACAACAGGTATGCAGTGGTGGGTTCACTGAACAGGTATGCAGTGGTGGGTTCACAGAACAGGTATGCAGTGGTGGGTTCACAGAACAGGTATGCAGTGGCAGCCTGGCAGGTTCACTGAACAGGTATGCAGTGGTGGGTTCACTGAACAGGTATGCAGTGGTGGGTTCAATGAACAGGTATGCAGTGGTGGGTTCAATGAACAGGTATGCAGTGGTGGGTTCAATGAACAGGTATGCAGTGGTGGGTTCACAGAACAGGTATGCAGTGGTGGGTTCAATGAACAGGTATGCAGTGGTGGGTTCAATGAACAGGTATGCAGTGGTGGGTTCACAGAACAGGTATGCAGCCAGGAACAAGCTAAGCCTAACTAATCTTTCCCTATGAGAGACAGTCTGCAGCAGCTCACCCTACTCTCACTAATGCAGGCACACGAGTGACCGTAATGGCCGCCGCTGCCTGCCTTATATAAGGGGGTGGGGCTCCAGGGGCTAGTGTAGCCTAATTGGCTACACTGGGCCTGCTGACTGTGATGTAGAGGGTCAAAGTTGACCCTCCATGGTGCATTATGGGGCAAACCGAACTTCCGCAAACGTTCGCCTGCGGGACGCGAACACGAACCATGGAAGTTCGCATGGAACCGTTCGCAGGCGAACCGTTCGGCCCAACTCTACTGATGAGTTTGCTGGTGCAGGAGCAAAAGGTGATTTATAACACAGTCCACACACTTCAGTTAGTGGATCAACAGATAGTAGTGTACATATTAAAGATGTCATGCCAGGAACTTAAAGTGGGGGCAAAATCTATAATACATGTATGTTATATTGTTGAATAGAGCTCCATTTTAAAATACATTAAAGTGGATCTGAACTCTTGCATAGAAGACAAGGAGAACACCCTGTACCTTAATCGTTTCTGTGCTCCCAGCAAACCAGGAAGTAATGAGGACTTCTATAAGCTGAATGAGAAAATGTTTTAATTCAAAGGTTATTAGGCTGTTGCTTATCTTTTAGAGCAGAGAGGAAGTTCTGTATTCAAGTTGCTTTAAACATGCTTAAGTATAAGTAAACGCTAAAACCATAGATAATACAATATTTTTTTTTAAATATATTAGAAGTTCAAGTTGATAAAAACATTAAGTCTTACAAAATTATTTTAATAAGAAGGCTTATTTGATTAAGTGAACATTAATTGTTAAAGTCGGTTATAGACTTCATAGAGAACAATAGGGGTAGTATGTGATGACTGCATAGTTTGTACTTCATTAAATAATACAAAAGCTAGCAATGAAAGTGGTGTGATCGAGTCAGCCAAACAATGAGCTGGTTTCCTCCACACACCCCCGTTTAGCCCACCCATTCAGCTCTCTGCACTGCTGTGTCGGTGATGTCTGCCTGTCTCTTGTGTGGGATGTGTGAGCTGGCAAGGGAAGGTATGAGGACTGCCAGCCACGGATGGGAAGGCCAAACACTGTATTGGGTGAACTTCTTGTAGTATGGTTCAGTGGGCAAATGGCAAAACTACGAGTAAGTAGTTCATGGACTTGAATTTGCGAACTCACAATTCCAAGGTAAATCCCGCTTTGCAAACCCCTATCCCTGAACTAATATTTTTCTAAATAAAGTACTTTGTTTTCACTCAGATAACATGTTTAATAATACATGCATCTTTTTCATGTTTAAGCAATTGCTAAATCATCATGATATGGGCCTCCGAGACCCCGTTCCAATGAATAAACATCACCTCTGAATATCCTGGCATACATATGAAAATGCTATTCAATTCTTATTTCCAATGTTCATTTACCTATTCAGACAGTTACCTTAGATTGCCATGCTCCCTGTAGTGTAGCCTGTTCATATTAACATGCACAGTAATTTGCAGGAATGGAGTCTATTAGACCTACTGTAAAGTCCTAATTATAATTAAAACCGTAAATTGTTATTGTAATTTGAATCTTTAAAGGTGCATAACTCATTCCCTTTTTAATCCCAGACAACAGGGGCCACTGTAGTTCAGTATAAGGCACTTACAAATACATGTAGTGGTCCACTTTATAAAGTTGCCTCACTTTTACCTACATCACTGAAGAGGTCAGCTGCACTCTATTTTATTATTATTATTATTTAGTATTTATATAGCGCCAACATATTACGCAGCGCTGTACAGTGTGTATATATATATATATATATATACAGAGTCACTAACTGTCCCTCAAAGGAGCTCACAATCTAATCCCTACCATTGCCATATATCTATATTATGTAGTGTAAGTACTGTAGTCTAGGGCCAATTTTAGTGGGAGCCAATTAACTTATCCGTATGTTTTTGTGATGTGGGAGGAAACCAGAGTGCCCGGAGGAAACCCACGCAGACACGGAGAGAACATACAAACTCTTTGCAGATAGTGCCCTGGCTGGGATTCGAACCAATGACCCAGTGCTGCAAGGCGAGAGAGCTAACCACTACGCCACCGTGCTGCCTCTAAAACACTAGTCTATGTTTCACCACCTTTATTCCAGACCCAGAAGGTGGACCATAAGGAAATGGCTTGAAGCAGTTATACTCACCCAAGTCAAAGATGGCAAAGCGAGCCCCTAAACAACCCAACCTATCTACAAAAACATTTTCAGAATCAAGCAAGTAAAAAGGTAGTAAAAGGAAGGTAAGAAAAGTCATATGAAATATTAGTTATTTTGGGACAACTTTGAGTTCGCATTTGTATATTGGGAGCTGAAAAAGTATTTTATTGAGAAGCTGAAATGTTTATATGAGTTGAAAAACCTGATACTAAAACCATCCACATGAAGCCATTTTAATACTATATTAGTGATTTACAAAGCCTCATCATATTCAGTAGCGCTGTACATAGTGTGATGTAGACATATCTATGCTGAAGGAACAGTAATGCAGGCACCTATATAAATAACACAAAGTATAGTATAACATAGTTTACAATTTTCAAATTCACACACCAACACTGAGTCACATGAAACAGAATATGACATGCCGGCAGTGAACTTCTCCTGACCCTGTCCGCTCATTCAGTGCTGAATAGCGGCAGTCCAGAGACTGTAGGTGTCTCAAATCGGTTTTGCCGAATTTGAACATCATATTTATAATCCATTTTAAAATGCATTAAAACACAAAATGTACAAATTAATATAAAAATAAGAAATCTGCAACAACTGGCTAGACACAAGTTCGATACAAAAGTGTAGAAGATAATAAGGTACAAGAAAATATAAGTGCAGCCCTGCCTAACTGTTCCTGTAAAACCACAATCTTGCTTTCTATCTGTTACAATACCAAATTCTACCTGCTATGCTCACAAATACTTTATCAGCTAAGCTCTGCAAGTAGTAAAGGCAAAAAAACATTTTCTATTGGCATATACATTCTGCAGCTGGCTATGGAAGCTCATATAGCCTGCAGGGTCAGTTGGAATGCCTCAGATATGCATAAATACATAAAAACTGCATTTCTTTCAACAAAATATACCTCATGGCAAAACTGAAGAATATTTTGCCTTGGAGAAACCACTGATTGAAACCACAATTGATTTTATGAATTGTATCTGTTTTTCTCGGTTCTGCATTGGGCACTCCATTCAAGGTACATTCTATTTCACCAGTGCCCGAGACAAGAGTTCATAGTGCTGTGCAGCTCATACTGATAAATAGATGTGAAGGTTCAAGTTTATCTATATCTGCACTGTGAAAAGTGACCTAACAGAACCCTCAGAAGCAAGATATTTTGTTGCAGTAAAGGGTTGAATAGTCCTAGAATGGATACCTCTATTCTGATAGGCAGAGAGTGTTGGATGCCCTGCTACCTCCACCAATGACAGTGGATGTATTCCCAGTGATGTAAATTCCCATCCCGCTCTTAGTTTTAGAATTGAATTAAAACAGTTTAGTTTTTTAGTTTTTAATTAAAGCAGACCTAAACTCATATTCAGCATCATTTGGGGCCCCAATATGGTTACCAATGAAGTAGTAATATTTTTCAGTGATACTTTTCCTCATGACGTATCTACCAGCACAATCTAGGAATTCTTCTACTCTTAATCACCATTTATGTTAAATGTTCAGCTTGCCCAAGAATAAGAATTACCTGAAAAAATAGCGTGCTTCTTCAATTACAGACCTATAGACAACCAGGCTCTGGATGGAGCTTTTTTTGCAGGCTATACTGATGCACATCTCCAAACATGCATCTTGTTAGGCAATAGCTAGTCAGCATGATCACATGATCCAGAGTACAGCCTGAGGCTGTCATTCTTGTTATCTAAAAAAAGGCAAGGAATAAAAACAACAACTTGTGCTGATTCTTACTAAGATAAATGCAAAGTTCTGTTGTTGAGGATAGGTCCACTTTAAATAGTTTTTACAGTACTTCTTATTTTACATCAGTTTCTTGTAAAAACTGCCCTAGGACTTTGCAAATGAGCTGATTTTGCCTTCAGGCAAAATTTACCTTATCTCTGCTTATTTATTAAACTCATTAGAAAATATGAAAATAAAAGTCATGAAAACTCTATAAACCGTTCCGAAAACCTCATTACAGTGCCTAGCAAAACATACTATAAAACACAACGCACTAAAGCAAAAAGTCAATGCCGTTTGTTTAAACAGTTACATAATCTACAACCATAATACGATGTACTGAACTTTTTAAAAGGACCATTTAGATGTAAATTTTAACCTTTATCTCTGCACAAACATACACAAAGATTCTCATTTCTAAACTTTATTTTGTTCATTATGGCAGCAGAGCATTTTATTTAATTTAATAATATTGCCATATATCTGACATTAAATAGATTATGATTTACTATGAAGCTAAATACGTAT
This sequence comes from Hyperolius riggenbachi, assembly GCF_040937935.1. Lineage (NCBI taxonomy): Eukaryota > Metazoa > Chordata > Amphibia > Anura > Hyperoliidae > Hyperolius > Hyperolius riggenbachi. The sequence continues at coordinate 206,314,351 of NC_090648.1, forward strand.
TTTACTAATGCATCAGCCAATTAAAACATACTTTATTTAAATACCAAAAGGTGAATACAACTTTGTTAAATAAATGTTTGACTTGTTTCAGCATACCTACTCTCTCCAGCATTCAAATAAATGCTACATACTATCATTTCGATATAAATATATAGGATGTTTTAAGTATATAATTTATATTTTATAATGTATATGTTAACATAATTTGATTCTTTTTTTGTATAGTGAAATTAAAATGTCTAATGTGTATGTTAAAAGTGATCTGAAAATATTTTGATCACTCAATTTGATATTACTTTATGTAGGTCACGTACCATAGGAGGATTTGATGTAATTCAGTTGTGTTGCACTGTTTAAATGATAAACACTGTACAGTCTCTTGTAATAAAAATGAGCCTACACAACTGTGTATGTATGCAGAGAGGTAATGATGAAATGTAGAATTATCTGTCATGCTTGTCTTTGTGTCTGTACAGTATGGTTGTCTTTACTAACAAGAGACAGATAATTGACAAAGTTGTGGGATGCACATCTGCATTTAAAGGAGTTATCAGGCAATTTGCATGAAAATAAGGGCTACTTACCCAGGGCTTCGTCCAGCCCCAAGCTTCCAGCATGTCCCTCGCCGCAGCTCCATCATCAGCCGTTCGCCTCCCCTTCCTCCCGGTCCCCGGCGATGATGTCAGCTTGGGGCTGGACAAAGCTCCGGGTAAGTAGCCCTTATTTTCATGCAAATTGTCTGATAACTCCTTTAAGGCTAATTTCACATTTGGTGCAGCAAGCTTGTCTCTGTGATGTACCTCCTGTCAAGCAGGGAGAAGGCCACTGTTGGGGGAGGGGGGGGCTATGCATATTATTCTGCCGGCGCACTCTGATATGCAAGGAGGGGCCAGGGCAGGGCAATTGCACTGCACCATTTCCCTTTGCATATTAGTGTGCACAGACAGAATAAGATGGATAGCGCCGCCGACCCCAAACAGTGAACTGCTCCCTGCTCGACAGGAAGTACATCATTGTTTTTCAGCCGATCAGTGCATCAGCTGCTCCGCCACAATCTAAATAGATTGTTGCAGGGCCATAGACTCCAATGCAAATGCCTGCCATGTGTTCCCGCTCATACCACTCGGCAATGCACTGCAGAGTCTGTGTCGCCTCTGCATGATCAGAACCACTTCCACCACATCGCATTGCACAGTGGGTACTGTGGCTAGTCTCATAGAGACTAATGGCCCCTGCTATAGGGGAGAACCGGGGTGAGTGTACCGCAACATGAAACAATGCATGTGTGAAAGGGGCCTAAAGTGTACACGATCCTAAACTCGGTACAAAATCACATACTTACCTAAGAAGAGGGAAGCCTCTGAATCCTAATGAGGCTTCCCTCACTGTCTACTGGTCCCTATTTCCAGACTCTCTAAAGATTACCCACAAAGGATTGTTGGTAATTTGATTGGGGCCATGCTCTTTTTCAAGCACCATATTTATCTGGGTGGGGGTAGCTTCCTGATCAACTGGGGGGTAGTGGCCCATTTAACTGCCCTACAACTTTTTTTGTGTGTGTGTGTATAAAGGGGAGGAAAATCCCTTTGTACCAAAGAACTAGAACAAGGTGACTTGAAAGGTAGCCCATTTGCAAAGTTTGAAAGTTATATAGGTTGGTTAGGTACAGAAGATGGGTCTGCATTATTGATTAACCACTTGAGGACCACAGTGGTAAACCCCCCTAAAGACCAGGCTCTTTTTTTCATAATTGGCCACTGCAGCTTTAAGGCCAAGCTGCAGGGCTGCAAAACACAGCACATGAGTGATGGTGGGGTCTGATCACCCCCCAGTTGTTGTTTTTTTTTTATCAATATTTATGTTCATTTTTTAAAATATTTTTTACTATTTCTTTCATTTTTTTTTTTTAGAAAACCCTTCCCTCCCCCCAGCCAGCCAATCAGGCGATCGGCTGTCATAGGCTTCTGCCTATGAGAGCCGATCGCTTTCTTGTCCCCCAGGGGGACAGCCGTATCACACGGCTGTCCCCAGTGCTGCGATGCTGCTGGCCGCAGCGCTGCACTGTGTAAATAGATGGCGATCACACCGTCTAACAGTCTCCCGAGCGGCAATAGCCGCCAGAGACTGAAGATGGGGCGGAGCTCCGCCCCCGAGAAGGAGATGCACGCGCACCCTGCGCGCGATCTCCTTCAGTAGCCGGCTCCAGGACCTGACGCCAATTGGCGTCAGGCGGTCCTGGGACTGCCGCCGCGGCCACGCCCATTGGCATAGAGCGGCCTTTAAATAGTTAAGGTTTTGTAAGTAACTTTTTTGCAGGGGGCTACTCGCTATCTATCTATCTATCGTAATCTAAGTTCTATTTTTAATACACTGCACAATTTCACAATTTTATAGAAATTGTTCACCAAAGATCACTTTGCATCATCCCAGCATATTTAAAAAATCAGTGATGCAAGTGACCAGCAAATATATAATGCCATGTCTACTAATAAATAAAGAAACAAAGTATACTGTACATGTGTACAAATTCTATTTATTTCAGTGGCTTTCTATTGGAGTTCCACTGAACGCAGTGTGACCATGCTTCCAGAAGGACGCAAAACGGTCATCGCATGTCCCCTTAGTGCTCGCCACCCACCTCCACTCCCACAGCTGCAAATAGCACCTGCATTACAGGTGGAAGATGGGCAATTTCCTTGCACTAATTTGTTTGCTGACCAATCAGTGAGTCAATAAACCACGGATTAAATGGACGGAAGGTGGACATGCTTTTGTTCTTCTGCTGATACATTTTAATTAAGCCTCTTCATTTAAGATGTAGGTGGGTGCAATTCCATTCCTAGTATCAATGCCGGAAATTTGTCCAGTGTGAACCATCATTTACAGGGTAATATTGGTAAATACACTTAGAATTTTGTGTGACCAACATACAGAGGCACCAATACTAATTGTAAATAATGCACAGATCCTTTTTCCCTTGACATAATGTAAATGCTTATATCTGCATTGTAAACAAGAATTCTACAGCTGCTAAATTTTTAAAATTCACTTTATAAATTTTCCATGGCTACATCCCTGTGTGCAGATACTAAAATGGTTTTCTAACATGATAGCTATCTATAAGATCAGACAGATTTGCTTGCCTGTTCTGTTTTCTTCCCTGATGCCTGTGCAGAATTGTTTTTACACGACCATTAGTAAAAAATTACAATAACAAATATCACAATTAAAAAGAAAGAAAAATGACTTGAGTCTCCAAAGAATTAACTAAGTAATTGAGCATTTAAGGTTTTGTGTAACAAAGCAGCCTCAAGTGGATAGAAAAATGCTAATGCAATTACCATTCTCCAGTAATAATGCATCCTGTCAATATATGCTGCTACAAAATATTTTTGATGTATATTGTCTTCAGTCGATTTTTCCCAGATAAAATTAATAAAATTGGAAACTGCATAGAAATGTGCAATTATAAACCAATCCCCAATTTGTACCTAAAAATGGTTGACTTGACTATATACCAAGGGAACTTTTAGTTCCTCACTATTGCTCCTGCCAAAATGCTTTCACCATCAGCTGTTCTGCCTGGTCACTCTAACGAGTCCACTGCTACTTATGTCTGCAGACTGCAAAGTGCAGCTGCGAATTTCCCTCAGTCACTACTTCCCTGTCTGCTGCACTAGATGATGCAGACAGAGCAACAGAATGAACATGGTTCCCGATCACCGATCCGTGTCCCCAGCAGAAAAACTGAAGCGCTCTTACAAGAGGCTTCAGTCTTTCTGCACGTAACATTTTCCACGTCCCCCTTGGGCTTCCAGTTAGCGAGAAGCACAAGGAGGGAAAAAAACTCAAGGTGGCCATCTTGTGGCCAAATAGTAAAACTACATCTACATATTTTTTCCATTACAATTTACACATATAATAACATTAAAAATTAACTGTTTATTTCCCACACCAAAATATTACCAAAATAGAATTTTTAATGGAAAAAAAAATTACAATAAAAAAAAAGACAAATAGTTACCTAAGGGTCTGAACTTTTTAAATATGCATTTGAAGGGGGTATACTACGAACATTTTTTAAATTATAAGCTTGTAAACAGTGATGGGCGCAAAACAGAAAAAAATGCACCTTTATTTCCAAATAAAATATTGGTGTCATACATTGTGATAGGGACAAAATTTAAATGGTGTCATAACCGAGACAAACGGCAAATAAAATACATAATATATACATACATAATTTCAAAGCTATAATGGCCGAAACCTGAGAAATGAATTTTTTCCATTTTTTTCTTATTAATCCTGATAAAATGCATTTATATAAAAAAAATAATTCTTAGCAAAATGTACCACCCAAAGAAAGCCTAATTAGTGGTGGAAAAAACAAGATATAGATGAATAAATTATGATAAGTAGTGATAAAGTTATTAGCGAATGAATGGGAGGTGAAAATTGTTCTGATGCATAAGGTGAAAAATCCCCGCGGGCTGAAATGGTTAAATAAATTATCTTATAAAAAGAATTTTCTTCCACAAAAAGCAATGATATTGCCTTTGAATATCCAAGACTAACAAACATAGCTCCACCCCCATTTCCCATTTCATTGTGTTTAAACTGACCAGCATTGATGTGGTTACGTCTCAGACAACTATAACCTCAAAAAGCTTGCAGAGCATACATGGTCATGTTACTTTAGTAGGATTATTGATCAAAAAAAGTATATTTCTATAACTTGTCAGTTATGTCACTAAGGGATTTTGACTACATATATGAATATACAGTACGTGACTAAATAAATTCCCATATGTTTGGTGCTAAGTACTAAAGAGAGACGACCAGGGTTTTATAATTTATAATTTTATTTCAGACAAATACAGAAGATGTAACAAGGAAGATGATAATCCTACACATAAACCTCACTCCTTCAAAGACTTCAAATGAGAGCATAAATTAGAAATAGATGATGAATAGGTAAAGAGGATGACATAAGAAATAGAAACTTTGTCTTAAAAGTCAGTTTCAGTTTTTAATCAAAAAGTTAAACATTTGACATGGGTGTTTTGCAACCTTAAAACTTAGAATGAATGTTAGGCAGATGTTACAGACCCCCAAATCCTTAATACGGAAAATCCCTTTAGGCTCATACAGACGTCGGATTTTTCCAAACGTCCGGTCGTTTGGATGTCAAATCGGGTGTGTGTACAGTCGGTCGTTCAGCCGATAATGCTGGTTTTGACCGATCCGCCAAGCGGATCGGTCAAAACCAGCGTTATCAGCTGAACGACCGACTGTACACACGCCCGATTTGATGTCCAAACGACCGGACGTTTAAATGTCTAAACGATGGGTCGTTTGGAAAAATATGACGTGTGTATGTACCTTTTCGGATCAGGAAGATGTGAGAGAGATATCGGGCCATATGCAATTCACTTTTTTTCCAAGTTGGTATTTTCACACCTTGACAATAAAATGCATTTTAAAGCGGAACTGTAAATTGCTGTGAATCTAACAGTTTCACTTACCTGGGGCTTTCCCAAGCCCCCAGCAGCCCTCCTGTGCCGCGCCGGTCTTGCACGATCCTCCGTTCTCCCGCCGGGTTACAGTTTCGTTACCATCCACTTGTAAGTCGACGGTAACTGCACCTGCACGCCCCGGGCTACGCACATGCAGACCGGAGTGGGACAGGACAGCTGCTGGGGGCTTGGGGAAGCCCCGGGTAAGTGAAACTGTTTGATTCACAGCAATTTACAGTTCCGCTTTAAACTCCCAGCAAGCAAGAAAATACTCTGAATAATTCTGACTGTACTTTTTCTTCTACTTCTGGTACTTTTTCTATTGTGATTTTGGGAAGTGCTGAAAAATTATTTTTAAGAAGATGAAGATATATCACCTAGGAGAAAACGTAGGAGAAAAAGTGAATTGCATATGTCCATCATAGTTACATAGTTACATAGTGTTACATAGTTACATAGTTATTTTGGTTGAAAAAAGACATACGTCCATCGAGTTCAACCAGTATAAAGTACAACACCAGCCTGCTCCCTCCCATATCCCTGTTGATCCAGAGGAAGGCGAAAAAACCCTTACAAGGCATGGTCCAATTAGCCCCTAAAGGGAAAAATTCCTTCCCGACTCCAGATGGCAATCAGATAAAATCCCTGGATCAACATCATTAGGCATTACCTAGTAATTGTAGCCATGGATGTCTTTCAACGCAAGGAAAGCATCTAAGCCCCCTTTAAATGCAGGTATAGAGTTTGCCATAACGACTTCCTGTGGCAATGCATTCCACATCTTAATCACTCTAACTGTAAAGAACCCTTTCCTAAATAAATGGCTAAAACGTTTTTCCTCCATGCGCAGATCATGTCCTCTAGTCCTTTGAGAAGGCCTAGGGACAAAACGCTCATCCGCCAAGCTATTATATTGCCCTCTGATGTATTTATACATGTTAATTAGATCCCCTCTAAGGCGTCTTTTCTCTAGACTAAATAAACCCAGTTTATCTAACCTTTCTTGATAAGTGAGACCTTCCATCCCACGTATCAATTTTGTTGCTCGTCTCTGCACCTGCTCTAAAACTGCAATATCTTTTTTGTAATGTGGTGCCCAGAACTGAATTCCATATTCCAGATGTGGCCTTACTAGAGAGTTAAACAGGGGCAATATTATGCTAGCATCTCGAGTTTTTATTTCCCTTTTAATGCATCCCAAAATTTTGTTAGCTTTAGCCGCAGCTGCTTGGCATTGAGTATGATTATTTAACTTGTTGTCAATGAGTACTCCTAAGTCCTTCTCCAAGTTTGATGTCCCCAACTGTATCCCATTTATTTTGTATGGTGCTAGACCATTAGTACGTCCAAAATGCATGACCTTACATTTGCCAACATTGAATTTCATCTGCCATGTATGTGCCCATATAGCCATCCTATCCAGATCCTGTTGCAATATGACACTATCTTCCTGAGAGTTGATGATTCTGCACAATTTTGTATCATCTGCAAAAATAGCAACATTGCTCACTACTGCATCTACTAGGTCATTAATAAATAAATTGAAGAGCACTGGACCCAGAACAGACCCCTGTGGGACCCCACTGCTAACAGTCTCCCATTTTGAGTACGATCCATTGACCACAACTTTGTTTTCTGTCCATTAGCCAGTTCCCTATCCATGAACACAGACTCTTCCCCAGTCCTTGCATCCTCAACTTTTGCACCAGACTTTTGTGGGGAACAGTGTCGAAGGCCTTTGCAAAGTCCAAGTATATCACATCTACAGCATTCCCAATATCCATATTAGCATTCACTACCTCATAAAAGCTGAGCATGTTAGTCAAACAGGACCTGTCTTTAGTAAACCCATGTTGATGCTGAGAAATAAGATTATTTTCTACTATGAAGTCATGTATAGTATCTCTTAGTAACCCCTCAAATAGTTTGCATACAACTGATGTTAAACTTACAGGTCTATAATTTCCTGGATCAGATTTTTTGCCCTTCTTAAATAATGGGAAAACGTGGGCTGTACGCCAATCCACTGGGACTCTGCCAGTTGCAAGAGAGTCACAAAAGATAAGATAAAGGGGTTTATCTATAACTGAACTTAATTCCCTTAGGACCCGAGGATGCATGCCATCCGGGCCAGGTGCCTTGTCTATTTTTAATTTATTTAGTCTTGCCTTCACTTCTTCCTGCGTTAAGTATTTAATATTACAGTTAGAAGATTGAGACTCTTCCGCCTCTGTAGTTTGCAACAGTGCTGTTTCTTTTGTGAAGACAGAAGCAAAGAAAGCATTTAATAACTCTGCCTTACCTTGGTCATCCACCATTGAGTTCCCACCCTCATCCTTCAGGAGTCCTATACAGTCAACCTTTCTTTTTTTAGAGTTAATGTACTTGTAAAACTTTTTTGGGTTAGATTTGATATCCTTAGCGATTTGTTTTTCAGCTTCAATCTTTGCCTGCCTAATTTCTTTTTTACAATTTTGATTGCACTCCTTATAATTGCTTAGTGCAGCCTCGGTCCCCTCCTGTTTTAAGACCTTATAGGCATTCTTTTTCCTCTTCATTTTATCTTTAACCTTTCTATTCATCCATAGAGGCCTTTTTTTATTCCTAGACATGTTGTTTCCATATGGGATATACATACTACAGTATTGATTGAGTATAAGTTTAAAAGCTTGCCATTTCCCTTCAGTGTCTTCCCCTTGTAGTACATTATCCCAGTTCACCAAACTTAGTGCCTGCCTAATTTGATTGAACTTTGCTTTTCTAAAATTCATAGTTTTAGTGGTCCCGCTGCCCCGTGGCCTATCAGTCACCAGATCAAACGTTATCATGTTGTGATCACTATTTCCCAAATGTTCTTGAACCTGCACATTTGATACATTATCTGGTCTATTAGAAATGATCAGATCCAGTAACGCATTCCCCCTAGTTGGTTCAGTTACCATTTGAGTCAAGTAATTGTCCTGTAGTGCTGCCAGAAATCTGCTGCTTTTACCAGAATGGGTAGCCTCAATACTCCAGTCAATGTCTGGAAAGTTGAAGTCGCCCATAATTATGACCTCATTTTTACCTGCAGCTTTTTCAATCTGCTGTAGTAATCGCAGTTCTGCAGCTTCATTAATAAGAGGTGGCCTGTAGCATACCCCAATAAGCAATTGGCAACTTTTATTTCCACCATGAATATTTACCCAAACGGACTCCACATCTTCGCAATCTTCCTCCATCTCATCGTTGAGGACAGCTGTAAGAGAATTCTTAACAAAGAGACAAACCCCTCCACCTTTTTTCCCTGTTCTATCCCTCCTAAACACATTGTATCCTTTTAAATTAGCTATCCAGTCATGGCTTTCATCCATCCATGTCTCGGTTATTCCCACAATGTCATAGCCTTTGTCATTCAGAATGAACTCTAGTTCGTCTATTTTATTTGCAAGGCTCCGAGCATTGGTTACCATGCACTTTATATTTTTACCACCACATTTACCAATTTTGTTTACATGAAATGGGCTACTTGAATTTTTACCAACCTCCTCAATCTTTACACTGTCCCCACCCCCCTCTCCACCCTCCATAATGATAGGTTCCCACTGTCTTTTTACCTCATCTTGTCTACGTATTGAGACTTTATCCTCCCGCCTCCCCCCAGATCCTAGTTTAAAATCTCCTCCAACCGTTTAGCCATCTTCTCCCCCAATGCAGCTGCACCCTCCCCATTAAGGTGCAGCACATCCTTGCTGTAGAACCTGTAGCCAACTGCAAAGTCTGCCTTGTAACATCCTTCAGCTTTTTCCATCAGCCTCCTGATGTTTGGCATAAAGCATTGTGAGAGGGATATTTACTGCTCCTTTACTAGTATGGCAACCTCCAAAAGCACAGGAGGCTGATGGAAAAAGCTGAAGGATGTTACAAGCGCATCGTTTTCTCTTCCTGTGCACCTTCATTTCCCATGGAGGTATGGCAACCTCCAAAGGCACAGGGGACTGATGGAAAGAGCAGAGGGGTGTTACAAGCTCATTGTTTTCTCTTCCTGCGCACCTTCATTTCCCATGCCTGCTTATAAGGGCTGGTATTCAGATGTAAATAGTCCCACACTATTTTTTTATCTAATTGTTCATTTAAAAAAAGAAACAAACAAATAAACCAGTTCTGCGTGTCAAAATGTGGTGCAAGAGTGGCTACAAGTTAAATGATGTAGAGCAGTGTTCCCCAACCCTGTCCTCAAATCCCACCAACAGGACATATTTTGTGAAAATCCAAAGAGGTAGTTAAAGAAAACCTGAAATGAAAATTAAAAGTCAAAATAAACATACACAAGTCATACTTACCTCCCGTGTAGGCTACTCCTCAATGTCTTTCTCCTCTCCCGCATCCTGATGGCAAAGTAACAATGTAATGTTCATTTGAAGTTACCTCGTGTGTTTATTTTAAATAATTGTTCGCATTTCAGGTTCACTTTAATGAGCACTGCTGATACACTAATTACCTCACCTGTGAATGTTTGTGGTTTCCTGGTTTCCTGCAAACCATGTACTGTTGGTGGGTCTTGAGGACATGGTTGGGGAACTCTCATGTAGAGCAGGGCTTCCCAACCCTGTACTCAAGTACCACCAACAGTGCATGTTTTGCAGACAACCACAAACATTTACAAGTGAGATAATTAGTGTCTTAGCAAATCGATAATTTTGATCAGTTGTCCCCAAAAAATCAAGAATTTTTCTTTGTTTTTGATTGATAAATTAGATCGAATTTTCTGTTTTTTTTTTCGATTTTTGGAGATTGGACACGTTGTAAATTTAAGACCAACTTTATCAAGAATTCTATGGTGTGTGATAGATTGTCAATTACTTGATGTACAGTTCCAATCAATTTTTCTGAGCTTTCAATTATTTTATTCATGATTGTGGAAAAATTGAACATATGTGATGGGTACATTAGTCAGATTTTTGAATTGTTACAATGAATCAGAAAAATTGATTGCTATTCTTGAATTGAACAGATATTTAAAACATTTTATGGTGTGTGGCCACCTTTAGACTGTTCAAATGCTTTTGGAAACAAAACAAAACCAAAAAAAACCCTGATAACCCCCATGAGGAGATGGACTAGTCCAAAACCTGTTTGTTCTGTCAGATTTAAAATGATTACTTTTTTTGGCTGGAGTGGTTCTTTAATGAATTATGTGTAGGTCAAAAACTAATTCCCTTAATTACTGACACATATGAATATAGGTTTTGTAGGTAGTTAAATGTAATATAAACTCAATATATGATTGGCCAAAGAATATAACTTATATTTGCACAATACTTAACCACTTGAGGACCACAGTCTTTCTACCCCTTAAGGACCAGAGCCTTTTTCTCTATTCAGACCACTGCAGCTTTCACGGTTTATTGCTCAGTCATACAACCTACCACCTAAAAGAATTTTACCTCCTTTTCTTCTCACTAATACAGCTTTCTTTTGGTGCTATTTGATTGCTGCTGCGAGTTTTACTTTTTATTATATTCATCAAAAAAGACATGAATTTTGTCAAAAAAATGACTTTTTTAACTTTCTGTGCTGACATTTTTCAAATAAAGTAAAATTTCCTATACATTTGAGCGCGAAAGTTATTCTGCTACATGTCTTTGATAAAAAAAAATCATTCAGTGTATATTTATTGGATTGGGTAAAAGTTATAGCGTTTACAAACTATGGTGCCAAAAGTGAATTTTCCCATTTTCAAGCATCTCTGACTTTTCTGCCCACCTGTCATGTTTCATGAGGTGCTAAAATTGCAGGATAGTATAAATACCCCCCAAATGACCCCATTTTGGAAAGAAGACATCCCAAAGTATTCACTGAGAGGCATGATGAGTTCATAGAAGATTTTATTTTTTTGTCACAAGTTAGCGGAAAATGACACTTTGTGACAAAAAAAAAAAGTTTCCATTTCTTCTAACTTGCGACAAAAAAAATGAAATCTGCCACGGACTCACTATGCTCCTCTCTGAATACCTTGAAGGGTCTACTTTCCAAAATGGGGTCATTTGTGGGGTGTGTTTACTGTCCTGGCATTTTGGGGGTGCTAAATTGTAAGCACCCCTGTAAAGCCTAAAGGTGCTCATTGGACTTTGGGCCCCTTAGCGCAGTTAGGCTGCAAAAAAGTGCCACACATGTGGTATTGCCGTACTCAGGAGAAGTAGTGTAATGTGTTTTTGGGTGTATTTTTACACATACCCATGCTGGGGGGGAGAAATATCTCTGTAAATGACAAAAAATAAAATCTTCTATGAACTCACCATACTCCTAACGGAATACCTTGGGGTGTCTTCTTTCTAGAATGGGGTCATTTGTGGGGTTCCTATACTGCCCTGGCATTTTAGGGGCCCTAAACTGTGAGGAGTAGTCTTGAAACCAAATGTCGCAAAATGACCTGTGAAATCCTAAAGGTACTCATTGGACTTTGGGCCCCTTAGCACACTTAGGGTGTAAAAAAGTGCCACACATGTGGTACCGCCATACTCAGGAGAAGTAATATAATGTGTTTTGTGGTGTATTTTTGCACATAACCATGCTGGGTGGTAGAAATATCTCTGTACATGACAATTGTTTGATTTTTTTTACATACAATTGTCCATTTACAGAGAGATTTCTCCCATCCAGCATGGGTATGTGTAAAAATACACCCCAAAACACATTATACTACTTCTCCTGAGTACGGCGATACCACATGTGTGACACTTTTTTTGCAGCCTAGGTGCGCTAAGGGGCCCAACGTCCTATTCACAGGTCATTTTGAGGCATTTGTTTTCTAGACTACTCCTCACGGTTTAGGGCCCCTAAAATGCCAGGGCAGTATAGGAACCCCACAAGTGACCCCATTTTAGAAAGAAGACACCCCAAGGTATTCCGTTAGGTGTATGGCGAGTTCATAGAAGATTTTATTTTTTGTCACAAGTTAGTGAAAAATGACACTTTGTGAAAAAAAACAATAAAAATCAATTTCCGCTAACTCTTGACAAAAAATAAAATCTTCTATGAACTCGTCATACACCTAACAGAATACCTTGGGGTGTCTTTTTTCTAAAATGGGGTCACTTGTGGGGTTCCTATACCGCCCTGGCATTTTACGGGCCCAAAACCGTGAGTAGTCTGGAAACCAAATGTCTCAAAATGACTGTTCAGGGGTATAAGCATCTGCAAATTTTGATGACAGGTGGTCTATGAGGGGCCGAATTTTGTGGAATCGGTCATAAGCAGGGTGGCCTTTTAGATGACAGGTTGTATTGGGCCTGATCTGATGGATAGGAGTGCTAGGGGGGTGACAGGAGGTGATTGATGGGTGTCTCAGGGGGTGATTAGAGAGGAAAATAGATGCACTCAATGCACTGGGGAGGTGATCGGAAGGGGGTCTGAGGGGGATCTGAGGGTTTGGCCGAGTGATCAGGAGCCCACACGGGGCAAATTAGGGCCTGATCTGATGGGTAGGTGTGCTAGGGGGTGACAGGTGGTGACAGGAGGTGATTGATGGGTGTCTCAAGGTGTGATTAGTGGGGGGAATAGATGCAAGTAATGCACTGGCGAGGTGATCAGGGCTAAGGTCTGAGGGTGTGGGCGGGTGATTGGGTGCCCTAGGGGCAGATAGGGGTCTAATCTGATGGGTAGCAGTGACAGGGGGTGATTGAGGGGTAATTAGTGGGTGTTTAGAGGAGAGAACAGATGCAATGCACTTGGGAGGTGATCTGACTGCGGGTCTGCAGGCGATCGGATGGTGTGGGTGGGTGATCAGATTGCCCGCAAGGGGCAGGTTAGGGACTGATTGATGGGTGGCAGTGACAGGGGGTGATTGATGGGTGGCAGTGACAGGGGCTGATTGATGGGTGGCAGTGACAGGGGGTGATTGATGGGTGATAGGTGATTGGCAGGTGATTGACAAGTGATCAGTGGGTTATTACAGGGAAGAACAGATGTAATTAATGCACTGGTGAATTGATAAGGTTGGGTCAGAGGGCAATCTGAGCGTGTGGGCGGGTGATTGGGTGCCCGCAAGGGGCAGATTAGGGTCTGATCTGATAGGTAAAAGTAACAGGTGGTGATAGGGGGTGATTGATGGGTGATTGATGGGTAATTAGTGGGTGTTTAGGGTAGAGAACAGATGTAAACACTGCACTTGGGAGGTGATCTGATGTCGGATCTGCGGGCGATCTATTGGTGTGGGTGGGTGATCAGATTGCCCACAAGGGGCAGGTTAGGGGCTGATTGTTGGGTGGCAGTGACAGGGGGTGACAGGGGGTGATTGATGGGTGATAGGTGATTGGCAGGTGATTGGCAGGTGATCAGTGGGTTATTACAGGGAAGAACAGATGTAATGAATGCACTGGCGAATTGATAAGGGGGGGGGGGGGGGGTCTGAGGGCAATCTGAGCATGTGGGCGGGTGATTGGGTGCCCCCCCCTTTACATGACAAAGTGTATTATACACTTTGTAGCGGCGATCGCGGGGTTAACATCCCGCCGGCGCTTCCGTATGGCCGGCGGGATGTTGCGGCGGGTGGGCGGAGCCAGTTGCCGGGGGAAGTGCACGTCATCAATGACGCGATCGCTCCCCCGGCATGTAAAAAAGGACGCAACGCCCTTGGGCGTATTGCGGTCCTTTAGGGATCCACTTTGCCGCCGCCCATCGGCTGTGGGCGGTCGGCAAGTGGTTAAAGGGAACCTTAACTCTAGAGCGGCGGCTCTATGTAAGAATAGACACTGTTTTTGAACAAAAACAGTGTTTATTCTCGGTGGTAATGTATGGATTGGCACAGGGGACTTTTGTCCCCTGCATCCAATCTCCCCCTGCTTCCTGTAACAGCACGATCATGGGCAGCTGCCTGCACAATCGCCTGCAAACCCCCAAACTGCAGGGATGTGACAAGCACATCCCTGCGGCTCTAGCAGCTGCCACTGTGGACGTGAAGCTCACGTCTGCGCAGCATAGATGCTTAATATCCACGATAGCTTCCTGAACCAGCGGGAAAGCATGCAAAGGTACGCGTGGCGGCCCGCCGAGGGTGAAATTTGAGGGAAAATGAGCAGAAATAGTGTACACTGTGCGCTTAAAGAAGCCACGCAGGGGGTTATCACTTACTAGATAAGAGCTTTTTTCTTTGCACATAAAAAAATCTGCAGCCTCACTACCCGACTCAAGTTTCGGCATTGTGCCTTCGTCAGGGGGTCGAAGGCACAATGCCGAAACTCGAGTCGGGTAGTGAGGCTGCAGATTTTTTTATGTGCAAATAAACAAGCTCTTATCTAGTAAGTGATAACCCCCTGCGTGGCTTCTTTAAGCGCACAGTGTACACTATTTCTGCTCATTTTCCCTCAACCAGGAAGTGCTGCTGTTTGCCTTCACTGCTACTGGGATTGGAGCCACTGGTGGAGTGCAGAGAAGCCAGGAACAGGAAGTCTGGGTATCAGCTGACCAGGAGATCACGTGGTCAGTTTCCATCCACGCTGAGCAGAGCACCAGCTTGTCCCTGGATATCGGGATTACAGCAAGATTTATGCACAGAAAGAGGTATCATCCACCACACACACGGCTGGAAGAGGTACTGTATTGCTCCTTATGCTCACTATATCGGCTGACCTGTCTTGTTGAGACATCACTGCACCTGCAGGAATAGCCATCCACTGTCCATTAGTGCGCTTAGGTACATTGTTGCTTTTAAAATGTATAAATGTCTAACAGTGTGCAAGCAATTAAATTAATAACATTCCATGACACAAAAGGGTGAGAGCCCTGCCCTTGCGAGCTTACAATCTAAAGGAAAGGGGTGGAAACAAGAGGTGGGGAAGTATACAGTATATGTACAGGCAGTGCGTAATTAGGTTATTTAGTGGGTGCATGGCCTAAGCTAGAGAATATGCTTGTCGGAAAAGGTGGGTTTTGAGAGGAGCGTTTAAAGATATACTGAAGGCCCCTATACCTAGCTAGCTATACTGAAGGCTCCTATACCTTGCTAGCTATACTGAAGGTACCTATACCTTAATAGCTATACTGAAGGCACCTATACCTAGTTAGCTATACTGAAGGCATCCATATCTTGATAACTATACTGAAGGCACTCATACCTAGCTACCTATATCGAAGGCACCTATACCTAGCTAGCTATACTGAAAGCACTTTTACCTAGCTACCTATACCGTGGGTACTTATGCCTGGGTACCTCTACTGCGGGCAATTATACCACGGATCGCACAGTTCTTATGTGCAGGATTCATTAGATCCGACGTGATTCGAAAGGTTCGAGATATTCGAGAACCTTTTTAGATTCGGACTCGTATTCGGATTCAAAGTAATTGTGCATTCATCCCATCCCTAATATATTTATATATATATATATATATATATAGCGTCACAGTTCCCTTTTAAAGGAATGAGTCGACAGCCCTGTTGTGCAGGCATTAAGCTGTGGTACCATGTACACATTATGTGCATGATACTGAATCCTTTTCAGATGTTAGTAAATCAATCCATATATTTTGTTCATACATGCAAACAATGCTAAGAAGGATACTCATTCCCGTACATGAACAAAAACACTGTAAAAAGGACGCTAGGGATTGCGGTTCGTAAAATATTGTTAAAAGTAGCAATATTCTACTACTGAATTCTGATAGTAAAATATCGGTAATCTTTACCAATATTTTACTATGGCTAAACCTAACTCTAATCTCACACAGAACCTTCTATTAATGCCTAACATAGAACCCTCCCTCTAGTGTTGTCTAACCTAGAACTGCCAGCCGAAGTCGCCGGACTAATGGAGCCGCAGGGGAAGAACAGAGGGAGAGCAGAGGATGTAGAGGGATCTCACAGATTACGAGGGGCTGGAGGAAGCCCCAGCTAGGTTCATTTGGGCATTTTAGGGTCCTGTTCAGGGTCCCTTTAACCACTTAAGGACCACAGGCTTACACCCCCTAGTGACCAGGCTATTTTTTTTCCAACAATTCAGTGCATTACAATTCACAGCTGCTGCTCTGCTTCTGTTGCTGATTTACTTTTATGCTGTATCCCATTGATAAAGGACTTTTTGAGTTCAAAACAACGTCGTCTGGGTAATATTGGCGGTTAATGTTCTCCTATATCTCACTCTGATGTTGCATTTCATGCATTGTCTATCCAAACTATGTGAATGATATGTTCAGTTTGCATTTGTGTATTGTTAAAGGTATCAATATAATCTTATGGTTGTACCAGTATCTGCTATAGTTTCTGTTATGTAGGATTCATTATATATATATCTTGTACTATCACAAGTGCATCTGATTATTGTTACTACTGCTGATGCGTATGTAAATTTGTATATATGTTACTTGTTCACTGACCAATTGTTTGGTCCTTCACAAAATATACACTTTCAATGCAAATGTATTCACATGGTGTGCATGTCCTTGCATATATATTAATATACAGGGATTTGCATTCAATAATCAAGCAACAGCTTGCACAGGAAGCATAGGTCTTAGCAGGTGATGCAGGTACAGTACTAATAATGTGCTCCTCTTTCCACCTTTCTGTGCAGCCTGAATGATACTATAGCATTGCCGCCATGCACAAGAAAGTCAAAAATTCATCAGTAATCAGGCAGCAGCCTGCACAAGAAGCAAAAGTCTCACCAGTAGAGGCAGCTTGCGGTCTTTATCCCATGCAGCAGCCAGCACTGATGAGGCAACCAATGTGGGCCCAGAGTAGCATGCAGATAAAAAGCAGGTTACAAGTGGCTGCCAGTTCACCCATCAACCACAGCTCATGAGTCTGACTGACGCATGCACCTGCCCACTTTCCAATATAACCGGATACAGAATACCACATGGGCCAAAACACACTATAACCAAAGTTCTATTATACCCAGGTTTACAATACCAGGTGTTACTCCCATATTTATAATAGCACTTGGCCAGGACCAAGACCTTTAGTTTACTATACCCAAAGTCCTACTATATTCGAGTTTACTGTATTGAGATAATACTGTAATATTTTATCCTTTTTCCCAATAAATCTGACAGCAGGAATAGTTTTTTCCATTGAAAAGAATCCAAAACAATTCTGTTACAAGTGCAGTTGTTGAATTTTGTCATAACTTTCCAAACCTCTATAATGTGCATCCAAATCGGGATCCCTTAAATGATTACTATCACAATTATTTACTTTTGTATTTGTGTTGCTAATAGATTTATGCATTGTAACAGGCCATTGCACGACATAATTATATGGATGGTTTTCCATCACTGATCCCAGGTGATTGAATTTGCGACGCACTAAATTCGTATATAAAATTACAAATTCAAAATCTGAGTAGGCAATCAAAGATGTGCCAAACAAGAAATATGTTCATTGCACACACTGGCCTCAGCAATCCCAGCTCCTGCTACGACGGCCTTGTTAGCACCAAGACTCATTTTAGTATATTACACAGATATACTGGAATTAAGGAGGCGGTTGAAGAAAATATGGTAAGCAATCTGCAAATTCTGCTTTGACTTTTGGGAAAAGAACAATATTTGTTTCTTTTCTTGCCTCATTTATGTTGCAATAAACACTCTTTTGTAATTGTTTTGCATTTGCTTTGAATAAGTAATTGGAAGACTCTCCATATGGTGAATTACTTTAGTGGTATATGCAATACACCCAAGAGTTCACTAAAGGGTCTCAAAGCAGACTCAGGAACACAAGATTAGCTTCATTAACATCATGCTCATTATAAATTAAAGTCAACAAGACATGCAAATGTAAGAAAACCATCCTAAATACAACAATATTTTTCTGATTAATTGTATACAAATTTCAGCAAAGTCTGTACTCTGTAAAAAGTCACTTGAGCAACTTCTAGCATGCATGTGTTACTTTAAAGTATTTTAAAGTGGAACTCAAGTCTAAATATAGGCTTGGATAGTATAAGAATGCTGTAGAAATTATGTAAATGTGTATGTTGGATGCCATTCTCAGGAAGTCAATTTTTTGTATTTTTTATAACAGCTACGCATCCATTGTTAGGTTAGCCCTTAAATAAAAACAACTGGTTCTCATGCTATACAGAGATCATATTACAGTTAAGAGCATCACCAAACCTAATGTTGCTAACCAAATGGCATACTTGTGGTCTGCAAGGGATGTCACTGCTCACTTCCTACAGACTGTGCAAGTGTGCTGCATGGTCACTGTGGTCACTGTGGACCACTCTCCTCTCTCTTCCCTTGCTTCCCATCAGACAAAGTTGGCTTACATCTGCTAGGGGCCAGTCCAACATCCCTCATGCATGTCTTCTACTGCAGCAAACTAGCATCTGGGAGCCTCCTAAGGAAACTCCCAGAGCTCTCTGCTGGATTGCCACCATGGCTCATCGCTAGGGATGCTCATTCAGATTCCGCGTAAATGCAATTTCTGCATTTCCGATCGGAAATTGCATTTCCGCATCGGAATGCGGAAATCGGTAATACAAAGTGCGGTAGGCGGATTTCCGACGGAAATTGCGGAAATTTCTGCCGACTTTAACATCGATTTTCTTAAAAACTATAAGATCTATTTGAAAACTTTTTTTTGCATCTTGTTCACAAGATTCTGTTTAATAAACCCTGAAATTTTGGTGTGTCTAGGTCTTATGGGGGCTTTGTTATTAACTGCTAAAGTCGGTGGATTTTTACTGTAATGTAAAATGCAGAAAATCTGCATTATCCGATATGGGGTAATTTTAAACCAATCGGAAGACTCGGAATGAATAAACCAATCAGAGAATGGGGATTAAGGTGGAAATTTCCGCATTCTCTGATTGGCTTATTCATTCTGAGTCTTCTGATTGGCTTAAAATTACCGCATATCGGATAATGCGGATTTTCTGCTTTTTACTTTACAGTAAAAATCTGCCAACTTTAGCGGTTAATAGCAAAGCCTCCATAAGTCCTAGAAACACCAAATTTTCAGGGTTTATTAAACAGAATCTTGTGAACAAGATGAAAAAAAGTTTTCAAAAAGACCTAATAGTTTTTGAGAAAATCGATGTTAAAGTCGGTGGAAATTTCCATGATTTCCGGCGGAAATCCACATCAGAATGCGGACATTGGTAGCGGAAAGCGGAATTGGTAGCAGTAGTGGTAATTGGCAATGGCGGAATGCATATTTTCCGTGAAATCGGAAATTGGCATTTCCGGCTACCTGATGATCCTTTGATGGTACCACTGGCTCCAACACTCCTCGCTCACGCAGCACTGCTCTTCTGCTGAGCACCCTCGGTACCTTGGCTACTACTCAATGCCCCTCTGCTGGTTGCCAGCAGCACACACCACTGTGTTGCCAGGGACCCCAGGCAAAGCACCTTTGAGCTTCCCACCAGGTTTCCCATTCACTTAGCTTATCAGCCAATAAGACTTCTCCGTGAGGAGGATTTCCATTGGTCAGTTTATTGGACCTATTCAAATCCTCCTCAGGAGGAGAATTCTCATTGGCCGATAAGCTAAACCAAGGGGGAGGTCCATTAGGAGGCTCAAAGATGCTTTGCTGGGGCATCCTGAATATTCTAGTGGTGGAGAGCCAGTGAGAAAAGCCGTATGCTCCTAGTGGCCAATGAGTGGTTGCCAAGGTGTCAATAATGTTCATCAGAACAGTGCTCCCTTGTCAGGCACCCTGTCGCTCAGTGCCCCTGCAGCACGCAGGGGCACTGAGTGACAGGTTGCCTGGCAAGAGAGCAACGAGCTGCGCTGGTAGACCATTCTTCAATTATGATTTGAAGGAGACGATAGAATAAGAAAAAAGTAAAAGAAGAAAGAAATGACAGATTATAGACAAAAGAATGCAGAAGAAGAAGTGTACCTTATTCACTAAATAGGTATGGGATCAAAAGTGATACTCTATACCATCTTACCTGGAAGGGGGTGAACATCTGGGGATTGGGAACATCTGGGGAATCTCTTATTAAAAGTGGTTTCCAGATCCAGGTTCCAACTTAAGCACCCATAACCTATCCACCCTCACCTCCTCCTGGGTACCAAAGATGGAGAAGAGATACATGTCCATTATCTGGACAAGGGCTCTGTAGGAGAAGGGGAGGCTTTGTCATCCCTCTCTTACTTACATAGCCCCCCATATCCTGTACCACAAGGGCTGGCATGTTTAGTATGGTGGAACCCTAAGGAGGTTGACGCAACCATCCTAGTTATACCTGCCAGATCCTTACATTTCTCATCACAGTGGTTTATAACATGGATCAGTTGTCACAATCCCCATTTTACTGTAAAAAGCATATGCATCATGGTCACTTGAAAGCTTGTTTTCTACAGAAGGTAGCTCAGATCAAAACAGGTAAAAAGGACACTAGAGGCGCCCAGTTAAAAATGGTGACCCATAGGTGGCAATGCTAAAAGCTGCGATTAGAGTTTATAAACCATAATTTGGGGAGCCAGACGCACCCAAAGTTTATAGCCACTACACCCTGTTCCAAATTATAATGCAAATGATATTTTTCTCATTTACCTAAATAATTGATGTAAATAAGAGTCAGCATAATTCTCATGTTAACAACTATTAAGAGTACAATTCAAATTTTATTGAACAAACCTCTTAATGATTACAGTATTTTTTTTTAAATAAACGTACAATGCTCTGTTCCAAATTATTATGCACAGTAAGTTTCAAAACACCTTACAGGTTGTTGTAAAGAACTGAAAATTGTCATTTGTTCTGTTTGCAGCATATTTACTAAAATCAAACGCTATTTTAATCAAACTTTTAACAATATTTTAACTTTTTAAACATTTTAACAAGTCACGTTACATTTTAACATAGAACCCCTTATTTCATAGCAGCTTCACAAGTCTTGCATTCATTGAACTTGTGAGTTTTTGTATAGTTTATGCTTGAATTTGTTTGCAAGATGTCACAATAGCCTCCCAGAGCTGTTGTTTGTATGTAATCTTCCTCCCACCCTCATAGATATTTCGCTCAATAGGACTGAGGTCAGTGGATAATGGAGGCCACACCATGTCTTTCTCTCATTTTATCCCCATAACACTCATTGATACTGAGGTATTCCTTGCAGCATGAGATGGTGCATTGTCATGCATGAAGATGATTTTTATAGTTCTTCCTTCTTTACCAGAGAAGAAAGTGGTCAGTCAGAAACGCCACATACTTTGCAGTGCTCATCTTAACTCCTTCCGGGACCCTAAAGGGGCTGACCAGCTCTCTTCCCCTGATTCTGGACCAAAACATAACTTCAACACAACCTTGCTGAGGCCACAGCCTTGTTGGAACGTGGTGGCTGTCCACCAACCATCCACTACGCCATCCATCTGGACCATTCAGGGTTCCACAACACTCATCAGTGAACAGGACTGTTTGAAAATTAGTCTTCATGTGTTTCTCTGCCCAATGCAGCCATTTCTGCTTGTGAGCATTGGTTAGTTTGTGCTCTGAATCAGGCCCCAAATCTCTTAAAGTGGTCTGAAACTAAAACATAACATTCAATAAAAATGTGTTTCCCTATGTTTTATTACTCATACAGTTATATTTGCTTTTGTGCATAAGTAATATTGTCTGTTTACAAATTACAAGTTTCCAAAGTGTAGTTTCTCTTGCCCTAAAACCTGCCATTGCATATTATTCAAGCTGCTTTTTATTATATATTAACATCTTCTAATTAGCTGTTATGAGCGGTTTGTGTTCTTGAAGCACAGATAGCTTCACAGAGAGCTCCTTTTTGTTACACTGTGTTTACACACATGTATCAACATTAGAATGCAAAAAAAGATACTGTTATCTCCAGTTTGGATGCAGATTTGAAGCTGAATAGCAGGACAAAGTTCTTTGTTTAACCATTTCAATGATGTTCTGCTAAAAAAGAAATCTGGGATAGTGGCTTTCAAGCTGTGAGGAACCTTTTAGAGCAAAGTAGAATGCTGACTTTCAGACCACTTGTGATTATAACTCTTAAGTTTTTGTGAAATATCGAATGTTTTCATACCTCATCCAAGGCATTAAACTATTTCACTCTTTTTGGCAGCAGAGAGATCATTTTTCTTCCCCATATTGTTTGCTACATGTGGCTTGCTTAATAATGTAGAACGCCCTTCTTAAGTAGTTTATCCTTTAATTGGGCACTCCTGGTAAGCTAATTATCACAGGTGTTCAGTTATCCAAAGAGCCATGAGATACAATACAATCCATGAGTTTACTTGAAAACCAAAAAATCTAATCTTTGTGACACTTAAATGTAATTTGCATAATCATGTGGAACAGCGTGTATTTATAGCCAATTGTAGCTGGTATTTAACTGTTTGTAGCCACTATTAACCATTTTTATCCACTAATAAGGGCTTTTGACATTGCCGCCTACAGCTGTAAAAAAAATTGGGATGTTAGGAGGCCGGGGCAGTAGTGTTAGCAGTGTTTGTGGGAGGTTAGGCGGGATTAAGGTTTGGCATCGAGGGGAGTTAAAGTTAGGCACTGGAGGAGGTTAGGTTCTATCAGGGGGAGATAAGGTTAGGCACCACCAGTGAGGTCTTAGGATTAGGCATCAGTATAGGGAGGGTTCTGTGTGAGAGTAGGGTAAGGTTAAGTCATAGAAAAACATTGGTAAAAATTACCAATATTTTATCATCGTAATTAAGTAGTAAAATATCAGTAAGGTTACCAATATTCTGTCACCAGCACCCTTTTTACCAGCTAGTCACTCTACCCACAGTGGTATTAGGGAATTTTTATGAACAATAAAATCAAAGTTCTTTTCTAGAATCTAAGTGACTATTTTTTTCATGAAAAGACAAGTAACCTGTGTCATTGGCAAATGATGGCACTGTTGGCACATATGACTGAAGTAAAGGACTTAATTTTTCATCAGCACACAGGTCAAATGATAATTACTTGCCGGTAGCATTGAGTGGAAAAATTACTATATATAAAAATAACCGAACAATAGGAAATTGAAGTGACAGTGGGTAAATCAAAACTGCAAAGCGTCAATCACTTAACCAACAGCTGATTGATTTACACATCTGCTGGTGGATTGATTGTCAATTTGTTCCTCCGGTATGATCTTGTGGAGTGTATAAATAAACTGCTTTATTGATATTACATCAATATTATCTTATGCCTGCTTGGAGGAGGTAAGTCCACCACTGCCTCCTCTATTTTTAAACTTTTTACATAATGTTATTCTTTTGGCGCCTCTGTATTCCTATAACAATTTGTTCCTGTGATTTGTCAACAACCTCTTCCATTTCCTGTTGATCAACCAGTCAACATTACCCTGCACAAGGCCATGGATGTTAACTAAACTACATTTTGCAGTGCAGAAACATTCTGTTTATCAAGAGCTACTGCCCAATAATCCCTTTCCAGAGCTATAGCAAATGTGCTGCTCTGATTGGCTAGACTCTTTTATAAATATAAATCGGGAAGCAGCCACATACCTTTATGAAGAGCATCTACTGAAAACAGTACAACGGAGTCACTTGACTACAAAGATATCTGCTAAACATTAGTTTGGAATTGCTTAAAAAAATCCTCCTTTTACCTAGTTTAGTAACACTAATTAGCTCTTATTTTTGTAGTTTTCTCTAAATAATGTACTCATTATTAAACATCTGGCTTCTTTCTAGTGGATTAGGCCTCTGATGTTTATAATTCTAATTTGAAGCACTGCAAATTAATATGCTGATTTTTGTAATGTTTGTCTTAACCTGTTCAGAGAAATTATGACTACAAATATCTCTTACAAAACATGGTCTAAACAACCGGCTTGTTCAAACATCATAAGAGACGATACAGTCTCCTACAGATGATTAGAACCACTTCAGAGGCAATCATGATTAGCACATTGGCTTGCAGCCATATGTTACACGTAAAGCATATTCTTGTGAGTTCCGATGCTGTCCCTGGTTAATAAACCCACCTCTGCAATACCTAATAAGCAGAAACTAGAATACCAGATGGTGTGCTCGAAACACTACTTATTTCCTCAAGCAAAAGAAAAAGAGTACTTCTGTTAGATGATACAATTTTCTAGGTATATTGATAGATTAAAAAAAATAAGAATGATATAGTAATGATTAATAATAGCACATTTCAATTGTATGATTCTTGGCAGGACTTTTGCTTCCATGGGCGTGAACTGGGCACTTGTTCAGGGCCTCTACCTCCTTAGGGATCTCCAAATAAGGGAATGTGGAGGTAACAAAAATGTTCTATACGGCAGTAAAACGTAAGGAGTTCCATATTAAATTTTGCTTATTCTCACATGTATAAAACATAAGCTTATAAATGAAAGTTGTATGTTATAGTGCTTTCCTATGGAGACGCAAAGTTATGAATATTTGCGTATGTCAGGAAACGCATGGTTTACTATGCAGACAAGTGTATGACAGCAGCTGCTGATCATATAACTGACAGCTGGCTAACTAACAAGCCGACTAACCAGACACTCTGGTTTGGAGTTTTTGTATGAAGCCGAGATGGTCAGTGAGATGCAAATAATTCCAAGTTGATTCAAATTGTTTGTTTATGCAACTTATAATCATGCACATTTATGCAGCAACCATGGTGGCAGTACATGATTATAGTTATTTTATGCAAACGTATGCATCTTTGAAAAATGACCAAACCTTGCAGCTCAGTATTATTGCATCTCATTGACTGTACCTCGTAGTCAGCAAGTAAAGCTATTGGACTCGTTCAAAAGTGCATTGGCACAGCATTCACCACCTACAGGGACATTCACTGTGTGGTGGGTGGGACACGATACAACAGTGTGTGGTATGGTTATGCACTGCATGCATGCAGTGCATTACCACAAAACACATGCATTAAAAGATACAGTGAAGCATACTTTTCATTGACCATATGCTTCACTGTATGCGATGCAATGTAGTCATAGCATGTGGCATGACTTTTTCTTTCTGTTGCATTGTTACTGTTATACAAGGAAATCAACATCCCACTGTAAATGTGGCCTTTGGGTAAATTGAATTCCTTGCTTCGGTCACTGTACATTTGCATGTTATGAATTTGTTTAATCATTGGTAATTTTAGGAACAAACAGGAATGCTTTCTAATATCAAACCTGATAAGAAAGGGTCATAAGATAAAGAATGATGCTGTACCATATGTGCAGCATATTCCTGTTCTATTCCTTTTCAACCCCAGCCTTTGGAAAAACAAGATATGGCCTATATGTAAAATAAAATCAAGTAATTTCACTGGTAAATTAAATAATCCACGACAGTCGATAGGCTGTTTTTATTTGACTGCTATGATAAAAGCTGACATGGTTGGCCATTCTCAAAAGGATCCTTGGAGTCCTTGGAGAAGTTCACACAGAAAGCAATTCAAAAACAGTTTTTCTGCTTTCTGATCAGACATGTCTCATATCTCCTTTACTTTTGATTTGATTTTAGTACTTGTTTCACTATGTTTTGAATAGAAATGAATGAAAAATAACTGATCAAGCTATGCACAGTTCTATTCCAAGCTGTATTTTTTAATTGATTTTTTTCTCACTTTTTGAATTTGATATGCATGCTTGTCAAAATTAGTTAAAACAGAAGGATCATAGTTATCTATATTAAAAATAATCAATAACAGGATTCAAATGATAATTTAGGATAACCCATACCTCCTGTCTATATAGTCAGCATGGCATTGGGAAAATCCAGCAGTTAGATTAGAGGAATCAAGAAGTGAGAAGAATTTGGTTTAATGAATGCCAACTGCCTGTCTGTCATGATGATATTCTGACTTCAACAGTGCTTGGAATACATAGCTGGAATGAGCATCCAGCTTGTCGAGTTAAAATAAAGACAAAATACCTGTATTACATAGTTGTTTTAGGGCAGTGATTGAGAGAACCTGATTTAATTTGCTTCAGTCAGAACAGCTACAATACTTCACTTTGTATCACTGCATGAGCACAGCTTGATGGCACAAGTGCACAGGACATGAACAGCTGGCATGTGCAGGAATCCTCAGATTCTAACTCTGACATTACACCTATATCTTCCCTTCTATGCCTGCAATGCTGGTTTGTCATCCTATATAATAAAATCCAAGTGTCTCTGCGTCCGTGTGTGTCCCTACTCATAACGAACTGCGCATGTGTGCAGATACACTGAGGGGGAGTGATGTGCTGCTTCAAGGGGCGGACGGGGCCACCGGGCGGGCGGGAGTGTGACAGACCTAGAGACAGTTTTTACGGGCTTAGGTTGGCTAGTCATAAAATAGTAGCATACATCATAAACCAACCCTAAGGCAGGGAACACACTTTATTAGTTTTCTGCGCCTGTTTTTCTGCTTACTTTTTCTGCACACCAAGTGTGTTTCTATGCCGGAAATCGTGCATGTTTTTTTTACCGCTGCTGATGTACTTGATAGAGAAAACTGACAAAATGTGCAGTCATCATGCAGAATGCCTGTTTTTTTTCTGCGCACGAAAAACATTAAGTGTGAACAAGTCCATTGATTAACATGAGTTCTCAGTTTTTCTGTGCAGAAAACACGTACGAAAACAGTCAAGTGTGTTCCCTGCCTAACACACTAACATTATAAAAATTATAGAAAAAAAGTGAAGATGACCAGCACTTGCCAATTCTTAAAAAGCAAGGTATTTATTCACAAAGAAAGTGAATTTCATTGCTTTCACTTGACAAAGAGCGGTTTATCCGTTCGAAACGACGACAGTCCGTTGTGATTGGAATTGGGCTGCAATGGAGGCGTAACCTATCCTGGAGGAAGTCCTCATGCTACTGTTTGCAGCTAAGAGCTATATCTACTAACAAGAGCCATAGTTACATTCTGGGAGTCCAGATGTCATGGCTATTTTTTGTTCACTTTCTTTGTGAATAAATACCCTGCTTTTTAAGAATTGGCAAGTGCTGGTCATCTTCACTTTTTTGCTTGCATTAAGTCTGTATCAGCCATACAGGCTAGACCTGGCACAGCCGTTGAAGCAAGATAGGTGTGCTGTCCAAGAAGTACAAAAAATTATAAAAATTATAGACTGACAAATAATACCATAATGTTCAGAAATGTTTACTTTTATGTTCATTATAAAGAAACTCTATTTGTAAAGTCTCTGGATAAAATGCTTTTAAAATAATTCTGACTTTATTATAGTTAATTATCATTAAAATGACCGTTTGTGTATTTTTTACCCATAGAAATACATTGGAGCTCATGTATGAGTGTTGTGTATCTGTGTACACAATAACGCGTATGCATTGCCATGAGCTTCAGAGCCCCATTTAGTTACAGAATGAGCTCAATTTTACATATTTGCTCTTTTGCTTTATTTATGATGCTCACCAGTATAACATTCAAACACTGCATGGTAGGAAATAACTTAATGTCACATTCAAGTAGTTTTATCATTTTAAATGACATTTAAAATGACAAATATAATTTAAAAATATATATTTTTGAAACATGTAGCATAAAATATCATACTTTAAGAATATATATATTTTTTAAATTAATGATTAAATATTGTATAAATTGACAGGACATATTTTGAACCCTTTATAACCATAATACTAGCTGACAAACATTTCGATAGTATTACTAAAATGTAGAAATGAAAAAAAGAGACTTCCTATACAAATTGCATGGTTATAAAAAAAATAGCATTATATGCATTGTGGTGATTTATACAGGTATTGTTTGGGTCATATCAGATCAGAGTGTTGGCTGGTGAACAATTGGTGAATTAGCATTGTGTGATTACACTCATACACAGAAACATTTTTTTAAGAAAATGGGAATTCTTTAATTTTGCTGGATAATTGTTTATCATCAAAGATCCTCATTATATTGCAGCTTTAGTAAATCAAGCTCAAAAAGAGTTAAATTCTGATGGTTAATAGAGATGCCAGGTATCTAGCATTTTAAACGGATGGGAGCACCCATCAAACTCCTCTGGCTTCAGTTTATTTTATTAGCTGCAGAAGAGTTAAATTGGTATGAATAAAACACAGTGGTTACAGTGGCTGTCAGAGGAATAGAGTTAAACGGATCATTCATTGCAATGCATTGGTTGTATTTTTCATTTCAAGGAAATTGTACATATTATCCATCTATATGATTTATTTCCACTCTAGTTAAATATGTACAAATTAAAAAGTGTCAGTCTTAATATTAGGAGAGGAAGCACATTAAGAACTTTCTGGATTTGATGTCAAATTCCCAGATGAGTTTAATGAGCACTGAGATTTAAGAGATCTTTTTCACTTCTGAATTAATGTGTTTAAATTGCTGTGCTGCGTTTGACATATTTATTGCCTCTTTATTAATTTTGAAATTTATACAAGATCTAATATTTTGAAAAGCTGTTTAATGTTTATTTTGAGCATGAAATACATTTGCATTTGGCTGTGCTGAATAAAGTTAGTAATATTTGTTACACTCATGTATTTTGCAGTTAAGTTACTTTGAAGTTATAGGCTTTTTAAACGTGCTGTCATTTTAATTGCTATGGATTTTACTGAGGTGCAAACCTCACTGGGAATTCTGATGAAGCATATGGAGTGGTGAACAACTCATCATTCATTAATGTTGTGTCTGCTAGATATGGGAGTAAGAGACAGACAACTGAGACATATTGCAGTGTAACTGAAAATATGCTTAATATTGGTGTTAGAATTAGGCGGTAATACTATTTTTGCAATTCTACAAGAAGAACTCTTCTTTGGCATTGCAATCCCAGAGTAAAATCATATCTGAAGACAACTTTACTCTTCGGTTGACATTAGTAGTGAAATACCCCGTAGTCATTTTGCTTTTTTTTTTTTCTTAGAGAACTCCAGGCACAAATATTTTTTTATCTGTTTGAATGTAATTTATGTAAAAAAAAAAATACAATTTTGCTCCCATGATTTCTGTGGTTTTGTAAATCTATGTAAAAATATGTAGTTATGCAAAAACTTGACAGCAGTGTTTTTGTCAGCCTGTTGTGTTTAGCAATGATGATATGGGGCTTAAAGCAACTATATAAAGACCTCGCTTTCTATGTTTGCAGAGCTGGACAGAGTATGATGATGTCATCATTGCACCTCCCCTGCACCTTATGTAATGGCATTGTCATTATGATGTATTGCTTCATGGAAGGCTCTCTGTAACAGGATGTTTAAGGCAATAGAGGTGATTGCAGATGCTGGAATTGGTGATTTTTTATCATCTTAAATAATAGCCACGAAGAGTGAAACCGTTATAATTTACTGATTGACATTAGTTGTTGGTCATTTAGAGTCACAATTATTATTATTAATATCTATATTTGTGTAGCGTTTTTCTCCTGTCAAACTCAAAGCGCTTGTGATGCAGCCACTAGAGCAGTGTTTCTCAACATTTTATTGGTATGTACCCCTTTTAAAACCCTGTACTCACCAAGTACCCCCTAGCATAGTAACCATTATCACAAGTACCCCTTGACAAATTTATATTTTATCGTAGTACATGATAATTGGTTCTAAACATTTTCCAAGCTTTTACTATTACTTTTTAATAGCTAATATACTAATTTGGTGTTGTTTAAATAAGATTTATCATTTTTTAAAACACTAAATTTGTTATTCTTGGTTAAGTATATCAAGCCCGAGTACCCCCTGGAACCATCAGAAGTACCCCCTGGGGTACGCGTACCACACGTTGAGAAACTAGGCACTTGAGCACACTCAATAGGCAGTAGCAGAGTTAGGGAGTCTCACCCAAGAACTCCTACTTTATAAAGTGCCAACATATGTGTTAACAAAGGAGGCCGCAAATATTGTTAAATTAGTCATTACTAAATCCCGTATACAACATGGTTAAATTTTGACTGGGATCAATCATTATCCTTTACAGACCATTGTTTTTCTTATACCTTAAGGCCTAGTTCACAGTTCAACAGTTGTGTTGCAGAATCATTCTGCATGCCAACTCAGAACTCACTGCCTTTACAAATCTATGGTGCTGTTCACAGTACTGCATTGTAACGGATCAGGGTTTTCTAACATGCTGCATGCAGACTCTGAATTAATGTCTGTATCCAATCTCCATTGCAGTTCACCCTCATTTTAACACATGCATTATGCAACACAGTGTGAATCCAGTCTTACCATGTGGTTAGAAAGTGTTCTACCTCCTTTGTCAATAACTGATAAGGACTCCCAATGGTAGTTTAACATGTTGTATCAAGTGCCCTCATTTTACTCTGGAATGATTGGATCTTACAAACCAGTGTAAAGGGTTGAGAATGCATTAGTTGCTATACTCCTGATATATTAATTAAAATGGCATGTAAAAATGGAACACAGGTCCTCCTCAGCAAGTATGCTTTAACTAAGAGACAGCAAAGACATCAGCCAGGGCTAAAAAATAATGTTTTAAAGCACCAACATCAGACCAGAGTAAAGTAGGGATGTGAGGACTGTTTACAACTTAACCACTTGCCGACCAGGGGAATTTTCACTGATCGGTGCTGCGTGGGCTCTACAGCCCGCAGCACCGATCAGCAGTGCAGCAGGGCGATCAGACTACCCCCCTTTTTTCCCCACTAGGGGGATGTCCTGCTGGGGGGGTCTGATCGCCGCCGGCCATTAGTGGGTAGCGGGGGGGGCTCCTCAAAGCCCCCCTCCGCAGCGTTTTGTGCGCTCCCTCCCTCCCCTTACCTCCCTCTCCCTTGCTGGGCTGCGCAGGACGGATAACCGTCCTGCGCATTGTGGGATAGGCTTCAGCCTATCATATGGCGGCGATCCCCGGCCAATCAGAGGCCGGGGATCGCCGATCTGACTTACGGCGCTGCTGCGCAGCAGCGCCGTATGATGTAAACAGCTGGGATTTCTTCCCCGCCTGTTTACATTTTGCCGGCGAGCCGTTATCGGCGGCTCTCCGGCTGTTCACGGAGACACCCTCCGTGAACTGACATGGAAAGGCCGCTCGATCGAGCGGCCGTTTCCATGGTAACCCGCAGATGACCAGTTTACGCCAATCGGCGTTAGCTGGTCGTCAAGAGGTTAAAGAGAACCTGTACTGAGTAAAAATATTTAAAATAAATACATGAGGTAACTTCAAATAAACATTGCATAGTTACCTTGCCATCAGTTCCTCTCAGAAGCTCACCATTTTCTTCTGACAATGATCCCTTCCAGTTCTGACAATATTTTGTCGGATCTGAAATATATCAGTTGCTGTCAGTAACATATCAGTTGCTGTCAGTTATAGCTGAGACGAAAACAGATGTACCAGGTAATGTCCATGTTTCCCTATGGCTCAAGTGGGCGATATTACAGTTTAACTGTGTGCTGACCAGAAAGCTGTTATGGGGTAATGGCCATTTTCAAAATGAAGGACAGAAAATTCCCTTGATCATAGTGAACAAATAGGACACGGGACAGGAGAAAGACACTGCGGAGTAGACTACATGGAAGGTAAGTGTGACTTGTGTATGCTTATTTTGACTTTTATTTTCAGTACAGGTTTTCTTTAAGTTTTCCACAATATCAGAATAACCACAATATCAAAATAATCAAAGACTTCACACTGTAATGTTTATATGTTAAACTGACCTATCAGTAATGTAGTTATGAAGGGGGTTAAATTCTTATTGTGAATACCTGATGATCAAATAGGAGGTAAAAGTATTATAAAAGCACAGATTGCAATATGTATTTGACAGTCACAGTCACTTTTGATATTCAAGATAGCAGGGTATTTCTGCACGCTATTTTATTACTTCAAGGTGTCACCTGACAGAAGAAAACTTTAAGAGAAATTGTTATTAGGAAATATAACATATTTTATGTACTTTGCTAAAACGTATCCATTCAGCAAAGCCATGCAAGAACACTAAATGTGAAAACATGATACATTTATTGTTCTCGCATAGCTTATGTAGAATATTCCTAGCTTGCAAAATAGCCCCTATTTGCAAAGGAATTCATCTGCATTCCTGCTTACTGACTAGAACAGAAAATATAATTTAGACTTGATAAAGAATAAAAACCATTGTCAATAGTTGCAGTTCGTCTTTGACATTTTCGTTAACTGTGAATTATGACACCTATACTGTAATAAAGACCACTGCTGCTACTGCATTGCTTTTTACTGAATTTCCCAACCAGCAGAAAGTTTAAGTACCTAGTATTTTTTAGCTGAGCCTGACACCTTGTGGTAGTAATGAACACTGACCTGAATTTACGCTGGATACACTGAGGCAACTGAATATGTTCCAAAATAGTGTTACATATATTTGTACTGTAATATTATTTAGCACAGAACAAATGTATAAGAACACATTTGGGCATGCTGCATTTAAATTAAGTTGTAAAATGATTTATTATTGCCACTTTATTTGTGAGCACCAACATGTTATAAAGTGGTGGTGTTAACTAGCAAGCACAATATGCATATTAACATACATCCTTATTTTTTGAGATTTAAGAGAGGGACATCCTTGAAAGTGATAACTTGGGAGGAGTATGTGGAATTGGCATAGTGGCAGAGGCTACGCCATAGTGGAAACAGCCACCACAATTTCACAGCATCTATATATATAAAATCGGATGTATGTGTGTGTGTGTGTGTGTGTGTGTGTGTGTGTGTGTGTGTGTGTGTGTGTGTGTGTGTGTGTGTGTATGTGTGTGTGTATGTGCCGCGATCACTCGAAAATGGCTGGACCGATTTGAACGAAACTTGGTATACAGATCCCTTACTACCTGGGATGATAGGTTCTGGGGGTCTTGCGGCTCCCCTGCACACCTGGGTGGAGTTACAAACAGCAAATCAGATTTCACCCATTCAAGTCAATGGAATAAATGTAAAAGGTTGCCATTCTCACAGTAATCAAGCCAGAGTCCCCACACTTGGCACAGTTGGTCACTTGGTGACCGAGGTTACAAATCCAGGAAAAGTGGGCGGAGCATAAAACAGCCAATCAAAATTCAGCCATTAATTTTCAATGGGAAAATGTAAACTGCAGCCATTATTACACTGTTAATCGCAGGGTTCTCAAACTTGCCACACTTGGTCACTGGGTGAATAAGATTACGATTTAGGAAAGTGGGTGGAGCCTACAACAGCCAATCAAAATTCACCTATTGCGTTTAAAGGGAAATATTTAAACTGCTGCCATTCTTACACTGTTTATGGCAGAGGCTCCAGACTTGCTGCAGTCAGTCATTGGGTGACTGGGGTCCAAATTCACTAAAGGGGCGGGGCCAAAAACAGCCAATCAGATTTCTTTGCTGGATAAACTGCTTCCATTCACACATTTTTGATGCCCGGAACCTGAAAGCTCACAAAATTGGTCATTGAGTGACTGTGTGACAAAGTTACACAAAGTGGGCGGAGCCAAAAACAAATTTTACTGGGAAAATATAAACTGCAGCCATTCTTACACTGTTAATGGCAGGGTTGTCAAACTTTGCACAGTTGGTCATTGGGTGAATGAGATTAAGATTTTGGAAAGTGGGTGGAGCCTACAACAGCCAATCAAAATTCAACTTTTAAATTTCAAAGGGAATATTTAAACTGCTACCATTCTTATACTGTTAATAGCAGATGCCTCAACCCTGGTACAGTTGGTTACTGGGTGACTGGGGTTCAAATTCAGAAAGGGGTGGAGCCACAAATAGCCAATCAGATATACAAAGTATTGATAAGGACCCCAAAGCTGATAAACTTGGTAATTGAGTGACTATATGTCAAGGTTACAAAAAGTGGGCGGTGCCAGAAACTTAATTTTTTACATGACAGGGTTCCCAAACTTGACACAATTGGCCACTGGGTGCCTGGGATTATTATTCAGAAATGTGGGTGGAGCCTACAACAGCCAATCAAAATTCACCTAATGATTTTCATGGGGAATATTTACATTGCTACCATTCTTACACTGCTAATGGCAGAGGCCTTAAACCTGATACAGTCAGTAATTGGGTGACTGGGGGCCAAATTCACTAAAGGGGGTGGAGGCACAAACAGCCAATCATATTTGTTAGATTGATTTCAGCCATTCTGTTATTGGCAGGGTTCTCAAACTTGACACAGTTGGCCACTGGGTGACTAGGATTAATATTCAGGAAAGTGGGTGGAGCATACAGCAGCCAATCAAAATTCATCTTTTGATTTTCAAGGGGAATATTTACATTGCTGCCATTCTTGCACTGTTAATGGCACAGATTATTATACAGATAAGTGGGTGGAGCCTGAAAAAAGCCAATCAGAATTCACCAGTTGATTTTCAAGGGGAATATTAAAATTGCTGCCATTCTTGCACTGTTAATGGCACAAGCCTCAAACATGATACAGTTGGTCATTGGGTCACTGGGGTTCAAATTCAGAAAAGGGGATAGAGCAGGCACGGGCAAACTTGGCCCTCCAGCTGTTGAGGAACTACAAGTCCCACAATGCATTGCAGGAGTCTGAAAGCCACAGTCATGACTCATAAAGGCAAATGCATTGTGGGATTTGTAGTTCCTTAACAGCTGGAGGGTCAAGTTTGCCCATGCCTGGGATAGAGCCACAAACCGCCAATCAGATGTGTTTCATTTCACTGGGAAAATACAAATTATTGATGCCAAGGACCCAAAGCTCACAAACATGGTCATTGAGTGACTGTGTGTCCAGGTTACAAAAAGTGGGCGGAGCCAAAACAAATTTCAGGGATCTCAAACTTTGCCAAGATGGTCACTGGGTGACCGAGATAAATATTCAGGGAAGTGGGTGGAGCCTATCATAGCCAATCAAAATTCCCCTGTTGATTTTCAAGGGGAATATTTAAAGGGATACTGTAGAGGGGTCGGGGGAAAATGAGCTGAACTTACCCGGGGCTTCTAATGGTCCCCCGTAGAAATCCTGTGTTGGCGCAGCCACTCCCCAATGCTCCGGCCCCGCCTCCGGTTCACTTCTGGAATTTCTGACTTTAAAGTCAGAAAACCACTGCGCCTGCGTTGCCGTGTCCTCGCTCCCGCTGATGTCACCAGGAGTGTACTGCGCAGACACAGACCATACTGGGCCTGCGCTGTGCGCTCTTGATGACATCAGCGGGATCGAGGACACGGCAACGCAGGCGCAGTGGTTTTCTGACTTTAAAGTCTGAAATTCCAGAAGTGAACTGGAGGCGGGGCCGGAGCATCGGTGAGCGGCTGCGCGGGCACAGGATGTCTGCGGGGGACCATTAGAAGCCCCGGGTAAGTTCAGCTCATTTTCCCCCGACCCCCCTACAGTATCCCTTTAAATTGCTGCCATTTTTACACTGGTAATAGCAGATGCCTCAAACCTGCTATAGTTGGTCATTGGGTGACTGGGATTCAAATGTTGGAGAGGGGCGCAGCCACAAACAGCAAATCTGATTTGTTTAATTTCTATGGGAATATACAAATTATTGATGCCAAAGACCCCAAAGCTCACAAACTTGGTCATTGAGTGTTCGTGCATTACGGTTAGAAAAAGTGGGCGGAGCCAAAACCGGTCAAATGCATACACGGGCAGGCAGTTCCAGGTCATTGGTGGGCGGAGACAAATACAAATTTCACTGGGAAAATGTATGCTGCAGCCATTCTTACACTGTTAATGGCAGGGTTCTCAAACTTTGCACAGTTGGTCACTGGGTGACTGGGTTTAATATTCAGAAAAGTGGGTGGAGCCTACAAAAGTGAATCAAACTTCACCTATTGCTTCTCAAGGGGAATATTTAATTGTTGCCATTCTTGCACTGTTAATGGCACAGGCCTCAAACCTGCTACAGTTGGTCATTGGGTGGGGTTCAAATTCAGAAAAGGGGGTGGAGCCACAAACAGCCAATCAGATTTTTTTCATTTCAATGCAAATTATTGATTCCAAAGACCGCAAAGCTCACAAACTTGGTCAGTGAGTAATTGTGTGTTAGCGTTAGAAAAAGTGGGCGGAGCCAACACTAGCCAAATACATTCCCGGGCAACGCCGGGCAACCAGCTAGTATTCCATAAAAAGGACACTATTTATGGTATGCATAGAGTGAAAGTAGTGGCCATGGGAAGTGTAGTAACTACACCTCCTATGTAGAGATGGCCCGAACAGTTCGCCGGCGAACGGTTCCCGGTGAACTTCGGTGATTCACGTTCGCGGAGAAGTGCAATTTTTTCCGGAAGTTCGATTCGCCGCCATAGTGCATCATGAGGGTCGACTTTGACCCTCTACATCACAGTCAGCAGGCACATTGTAGCCAATCAGGCTACACTCCCTCCTGGAGACACTCCCCCCCCCCCTTATAAAAGGCAGGCAGCGTCAGGCATTGGACTCACTCGTGTGCCTGCAGTAATTAGAGAAGGGA
The DNA here is from genome assembly GCF_040937935.1 of Hyperolius riggenbachi. Taxonomy (NCBI): domain Eukaryota; kingdom Metazoa; phylum Chordata; class Amphibia; order Anura; family Hyperoliidae; genus Hyperolius; species Hyperolius riggenbachi. The sequence goes on from NC_090648.1 coordinate 206,351,155, forward strand.
GAGCTGCTGTGCAGAGACCTATACGGAAAGCTTAGTTAGGCTCTTGTAGGCTTCTTAGCTTGCTCCTTGCTGATTCTTATTGATAAAAAAGAACCCCTCAACAGCTCTTTTGAGAGCTAATCTTGTTCTTGTGATCTATTTTTTGTGTGTGTCCCACTGACACTTGTGTTGCATAGACAGCCTTGGTAATTCCTACTGTGTGTGCCACTGCCAGGCCCAGCACATTCAGTGACTACTTGTGTGTGTGTGTGACAGGAGCACATTGAAATACCCATCACTGCATATACCTACCTGTTGTTCACTGTGTACCCACCTACCTACGTGAGCGCACGCAGTGTCACTGTGCCTGTCTGTGTGTGACAGGTGCACGCAGTGTGATATACCACTCCGTGCATACCTGTTAACTGCACCTGTGTGACTGCACATTGTATTAGTCAAGTCAGTGCATACCTTTCACTTCATCCCCCCGATATGGACAAAACGGACAAAACAGGTAGAGGCAGAGGTAAAGGCAGACCCAGAGCAAGGCCACCCGGCAGGTCTGTGCGAGGTCGTGCTGATGTGATTTCGTGCTCTTCAGTGCACCCACCTAAATACGTGAGCGCACACAGTGTCACTGTGCCTTTCCGGTACTTGTCTGTGTGTGACAGGTGCACATTGTAATACCCATCACTGCATATACCTACTTGTTGTTCACTGTGCACCCACCTACCTACGTGAGCGCACGCAGTGTCACTGTGCCTGTCTGTGTGTGACAGGTGCACGCAGTGTAATATACCACTCTGTGCATACCTGTTAACTGCACCTGTGTGACTGCACATTGTATTAGTCAAGTCAGTGCATACCTTTCACTTCATCCCTCCGATATGGACAAAATGGACAAAACAGGTAGAGGCAGAGGTAAAGGCAGACCCAGAGCAAGGCCACCCAGATCTGCGCGAGGTCATGGTGATGTGATTTTGTGCGGCCCTGGACCAAAGTACAGTGCTCAGAAGAAGGCACGTCCCATCAACTCCCAAGATTGTCAGGACGTGGTTGACTATTTAACACAGAACACCTCATCTTCTGCAGCCACCAGCGCTACTACAAGCACCACATCCACTGCATTTGACAGTTCGCAGGGGAAATCACTGATGCACAGCCATTATTGTTACAACAAGATGAAGGCGCTAAGCAAGTTACACCACCTCATATGTCTGAGTTAGACGGCGAGCAGGGATGATGAAGTACCTGCTGTTGGTGCAGTTTTGGAGGTGTCTGAGGCAAGCGAAGCTGGGCAGGATGATTATGATGATGACGATGATACGGATGCCATGGGGGTTCCCAATAGAGGAGATGAACAGGGGGACAGTTCAGAGGGGGAGTCAGAGAGGAGTAGGAGGAGACGAGTTCCTGAAAGAATCAGGGGGGGCTCATCGTCAGAAACAGCTGGTGGCAGTGTCTGGCGCCATGTATCACCACCTATGGACAGCCAGCCAACATGCCCTTCAATGTCAGCTGCTGAGGCCACCATAGTGCCATCACCCCAGGGAGGCTCAGCGGTTTGGAAATTTTTTCATGTGTCTGCCTCAGATCAGATCCAAAAATTGAGCCGTGGAAAGGCCAACACCCTCATAGGGACAACTGCCTTACGAAGGCACCTGTAGAAAAGGCACAAACTGCAATGAGAAGACCACCTGAGGAAAAGCAGCACACAAAAACAAAAGCCACCCTTCTTCTCCTCTTCCTCCTTCAGGTGCATCATCTTCAGCCAGTTTCTCCCTTGCACCTTCACAATCACAGCCTCCCTCCTCCACTCCACCTCTCACCTTGAGCTGTTCCTGCTCCTCTGCCCACAGCAGCAGCCAGGTGTCCGTTAGGGAAAGCTTTGAGTGGAAGAAGCCAATGTCTGTCAGTCACCCCCTTGCCCGGTGTCTGACAGCTGGCTTGGCGGAACTGTTAGATCGCCAGCTGTTACCATACCAGCTGGTGAACTCTGAGGCCTTCCGTAAATTTGTGGCCATTGGGATACCGCAGTGGAAGATTCCAGGCTGAAGTTATTTCTCCAAAAAGGCGATACCCAAACTGTACCGTGAAGTTGAGAGGCAAGTGGTGTCATCTCTGGCGAACAGCGTTGGGTCAAGGGTCCACCTGACCACAGATGCCTTGACTGCCAAGCACAGTCAGGGCAGCTACATTACTTACACAGCCCATTGGGTCAACCTGGTGACCGATGGCAAGCAGGGAGTACATGGCTGTGCAGCGGACCAACTTGTGACACCTCCACGGCTTGCAGGCAGGCCTCCTGCCACCTCCTCTCCTCCTGCTACATCCTCTTTGCTGTCATCATTCTCCTCCTCCTTGGCTGAGTGGCAGTTCAACTCTACTGGTGCTGCGATCTCCTCTCCAGCTACACAGCCCCGGCTCCCCAGGGCCTATGCTGCATGCCAGGTACGACGGTGTCAAGCCATCTTAGACATGTCTTGCATCAAAGCGGAAAGTCACACTGGAGCAGCTCTCCTGGCTGCCCTTAACAAACAGGTGGATCAGTGGCTTACCCAGCACCAGCTGGAGATCGGCAGCGTGGTGTGCGACAACGGCAGCAATCTAATTTCTGCTTTGATCAAGTTATCAAATGGCAGCAAATTTTCCGACAAAATGCAGTCAGATTGGCGGCAGATATCCCCACAAAATGCAATTTGATTGGTGGCAGAAATCCAGACATATGCAATTCGATACGTGACAAATATCCCCACAAAAGCAATTAGATTGGTGGCAGATTTCCCAACAAAATACAATAAGATTGGCGGCAGATATCCCCAGAAAATGCAATCAGATTGGTGGCAGATATCCCCACAAAATGCAATTCGATTGGCGGCAGATATCCCCACAAAGGCAATTAGATTGGCGGCAGATTTCCCTACAACTGCAACGAGATTGGCAGCAGATTTCCCCACAAATGCGATGAGATTGGCAGCAGATTTCCCCACAAATGCGACGAGATTGGCAGCAGATTTCCCCACAAATGCGATGAGATTGCCAGCAGATTTCCCCACAAATGCGACGAGATTGGCAGCAGATTTCCCCACAAATGAGATGAGATTGGCAGATTTCCCCACAAATGCAACGAGATTGGCAGCAGATATCCCCACAAATACAATCTTATTGGCAGCAGATTTTTCTACAAATGCAATGAGATTGGCAGCAGATTTCCCTACAAAGGCAGGTCCCCAGTTAGTGGGGGTCCCAGAGCTGAGGAGGGGGGCACAGCGCAGGAAGGGGGGAAATTGTGCACAGACCGGTGGGGAGGGGGGGAGCCTCCCCCCCTTCCTTTACCTAGGGCCCCCCCCCTTCTGCGCTCCCCCCTCCCTCCAAAATTGCAGCCAGCGGCAGCAGCGACTCAGCGAAGAATCACTTACCGGCAATGATCAGGGCAATAGCGCTGCGTGCCGCTGGGCTGGTTTCCGTCTCCTGCACTGATCAATCACGCTTTCGCAGGAAGTACTGCGAGAGCGTGATTGATCAGTGCAGGAGACGGAGACAAGCCCAGCGGCACACAGCGCTATTGCTCTGATCATTGCCGGTAAGTGATTCTTCGCTGAGTCGCTACTGCCGCTAGCTGCACTTTTGGAGGGAGGGGGGAGCACGGAAGGGGGGGCCCTAGGTAAGGGAGGGGGGGAAGCTTCCCCCCCTCCCCGCCGCTCTGTGCACAATTCCCCCCTTCCTGCGCTGTGCCCCCCTCCTCAGCTCTGGGACCCTCAGGAGGCTGGCTGGCCGGGGCTTCCAGCAGTCGGGAAAATACCTCACTGTTTTCCCCCTGCATGTCGGTAATTTAGCGACTGTAAGCAGCAGGTGGGAAAATGTACCAGAATTAAGAAAAGCAAAAAAAAAATTACGTGTGAGGTATTTTCCCGACTGCTGATTACTTTGCCTCGCACAGCTACCAGAATTGAGCCCAATGTCCCTAAGACTCAAACAGGGACCAGCATAGTGTAAAATCGTTGTTTTACTTAAAATATTAAATTGATGTTTGTGAGTGCACTTTTTTATATTTTAAATATTATTTAATATTTTAAATAAAAAAACGGTTTTACACTATGCTGGTCCCTGTTTGAGTCTTAGGGACATTGAGGCTGGAGGAGGATCGTGTTGGCATTATCTGTGAAGCGTGGCTGCTGGTCTGTGCTGGGTCAGCCATGACATTTGGTGAGAGGCTTCATTGAACATTTGATGAAGGAGCACGAGGTGTTTCAGTAACATCTGGGAGCACTGGTGTTGTGATTAGCAACATAGTCACATTCATATCAAACAGTATCACACTATTGTAGTGTTTTTTCTGTTTTATGCCCCATGATTTGAGGACACAAGAGGAGGCAGAACGCACCCAGGAGATTTGGATTACTGGCTGGGCTAGAAACGCTATCAGCTGATCCTGAAAAGGCAGCTTAATATCTGGTGAGCGTATATTGGTTACTGTGTGTGGTAGGAAGATTTCTGCACCTGCTGTACCCTGTACAAGCTTGGAGAAGTTGTATATGGACTTTTTGGGACTTTTTATATGTTTACATTTTAAAGTTCAAATACAAAGGAACTGTTATTGGTGAACTGCACTGTAGAGCACCCTGTTTAAACCTTGCACAGATTTTAAAATATCACAAAACTTAGAAAAAATAAAAATATATTCCTGGTAACTAATTAGTGCTATATCAGATGGTGCCAGAAATGTGCACAGGAGGAAGCCCAATCCTGCACAGCACTGCTTCTGCTACAAGACGTATATCTACTGACTTGTGGCTTAGATGAAGTCACAAAGGACGTAGATATACTGTAGTGGTGGATAAAGTGGTTAACTATAACACTGTATTTAGGTAGGTGATACGGCCAGCCACACCTCCAGTCACACCCCCAGTCACGTAGCATGAGTAATTAAAGTACAACTGTAGTGAGAGAGATATGGAGGCTGCCATATTTATTTCCTTTTAAGTAATACCAGTTACCTGGCTATCCTGATGATTCTCTGCCTCTAGTACATTTAGCCATAGCCCCTGAACAAGCATGCAGCAGATCAGGTGTGTCTGACAGGAGCTGCATGCTTTTTTCTGGTGTGATTCAGACACTACAGGAGTTAAATAGATCAGCATCAACAGGGCTGTCAGGCAACTGGTATTGCTTAAAATTAAATAAATATGGCTGTCTCCATATACCTCTCGTTACAGCTGTCCTTTAAGTTAGAAAGCAGATGATACAGCTCAGATGCAGCTAAAAGCGTTCAATTAATCTGGAGATGACAATCCAATGTAGCAAACTGGATAAGCAGTTCATGCGGATTGCCGCAAAGGTGGTGTTTAAAAGTAGCAAGTATGAATTACAGTTCCTGAAATGAACCAAAAACTGACCAGAAGCAGTTCATAAACAGCATGATATAGTATTCACTTGTAACATGTCAGAACGCTCAAAAGTTCACAGGACTATCTTACTGTTTTAATTCATAGGCCCACCAGACAACAGTTCAGGCGCAGAATTGACAAGCAAGCAGCAGCCAAAGCAATGACACCAAACCAGGGGCGTAACTAGAAATCACTGGGCCCCCCTGCGAATATTTGGATGGGGCCCCCCCATAGGTGCCAAATAATCGTAATGGGGCAGCGTTTCACTGTAAATTAATTGTAAAGTGGGCAGCATTTTACCAGACAATCGTAATGTGGGCCAGAAAATCGTAATGTGGGCAGAGTTCACCAGAAAATCGTAATGTGGGCACCAGTCACCAGAAAATAGTAACGTGAGCAGCAGTCACCAGAAAATTGTAACGTGGGCAGCATTCACCAGACAATCGTAATGTGGGCAGCGTTCACCAGAATATCGTAATGTGGGACAGAAAATCGTAATGTGGGCAGAGTTCACCAGAAAATTGTAACATGGACAGCATTCACCAGACAATCGTAACTTGGGCAGTGTTCACCAGAAAATCGTAATGTGGGCCAGAAAATCGTAATGTGGGCAGCATTCACCAGAAAATCGTAACGTGGACAGCATTCACCAGACAATCGTAACGTGGGCAGTGTTCACCAGAAAATCGTAATGTGGGCCAGAAAATCGCAATGTGGGCAGCAGTCACCAGAAAATCGCCATGTGGGCAGCAGTCACCAGAAAATTGCAATGTGGGCATCAGTCACCAGAAAATCCTAATGTGGGCAGCAGTCACCAGAATATCGTAATGTGGGCAGCAGTCACCAGAAAATCCTAATGTGGGCAGCAGTCACCAGAAAATCCTAATGTGGGCAGCAGTCAGTCACCAGAATGTCGTAATGTGGGCAGCAGACACCAGAAAGTCGTAATGTGGGCAGCAGACACCAGAAAATCCTAATGTGGGCAGCAGTCACCAGAAAATCGCAATGTGGGCAGCAGTCACCAGAAAATCGCAATGTGGGCAGCAGTCACCAGAAAATCGCAATGTGGGCAGCAGTCACCAGAAAATCCTAATGTGGGCAGCATACACCAGAAAATCGTAATGTGGGCAGCAGACACCTGAAAATCGTAATGTGGGCAGCAGACACCTGAAAATCGTAATGAGGGCAGCAGACACCTGAAAATCGCAATGTGGGCAGCAGTGACCAGAAAATCGCAATGTGGGCAGCAGTGACCAGAAAATCGTAATGTGGGCAGCAGACACCTGAAAATCGCAATGTGGGCAGCAGACACCTGAAAATCGCAATGTGGGCAGCAGACACCTGAAAATCGCAATGTGGGCAGCAGACACCTGAAAATCGTAATGTGGGCAGCAGACACCAGAAAATCGCAATGTGGGCAGCAGACACCAGAAAATCATAATGTGGGCAGCAGACACCTGAAAATCGTAATGTGGGCAGCAGACACCTGAAAATCGTAATGTGGGCAGCAGACACCAGAAAATCGCAATGTGGGCAGCAGACACCTGAAAATCGCAATGTGGGCAGCAGACACCTGAAAATCGCAATGTGGGCAGCAGACACCTGAAAATCGTAATGTGGGCAGCAGACACCAGAAAATCGCAATGTGGGCAGCAGACACCAGAAAATCATAATGTGGGCAGCAGACACCTGAAAATCGTAATGTGGGCAGCAGACACCTGAAAATCGTAATGTGGGCAGCAGACACCAGAAAATCGCAATGTGGGCGGCAGTGACCAGAAAATCGCAATGTGGGCAGCAGTGACCAGAAAATCGTAATGTGGGCAGCAGGCACCTGAAAATCACAATGTGGGCAGCAGACACCTGAAAATCACAATGTAGGCAGCAGACACCTGAAAATCACAATGTAGGCAGCAGACACCTGAAAATCACAATGTAGGCAGCAGACACTAGAAAAAAAAATGCACCTGTGAAAAAAAAACAATTCACTTACCTGACAGAAGTCTTCTCCTCTCCCGGCATCTCTGGCTCGCAGCTCCCCGAGTCCTCCTGCAGCACATCTCCCGCGCTGACAGGCAGAGTGCAGGGCTACGGCAAGATGGCTGCCGAAGCCCTGTACTAGAGACACAAAGTCTCCAGTGTAGGGCTTCTTCGGCGGCCATCTTGCCGTAGCCCTGCTCTGCCTGCCGGAGACTATGCAGGCTGCTGAAGCGGGGCTGCGGGGAATGAACTGGCGCAGCGTTTATTAGACGCTGCGGCCAGTTGAGCACCTTGCTGGGGGGTCCAGAGCAGCGCTCCCCCCACGGACAGTGAGCGGGCCCCAGAGCATCCCCGGGCGGCCGGGCCCCCCTGCGGCTGAGAGAGTCGCATCCCCGGTAGGTACGCCGGTGGTGACAGCCTTTCCTCCTCCGGGCCCCTGACTTGCTAGGGGCCCCCCTGCAACTGCAGGGGCTGCAGGGTCTATTCCTACGCCCCTGCACCAAACAGTCAGTTGGCCAGTAAGCGCATTTCAAAAAGTCTAGCCTGCTAACCTTAGCCCACTAGTGCCAGTTAGTTAGCATAAGCAAGTTGCAGAACCATAGTATGGCTGACATAAACTGGCTCAGAGGGTGATCAGTCAACAGAGTCCCATAAATGGTTGTGATCCAGCAGATCTCCTCACCCTGGAAGGAAAGGTATCGCCAAAATGTTGCAAACTGCAGCAGCAAACGAGTTGGTGGATGGTTGTCAGAGCAGAGCAGGTCTGAGCTGGGAGAGGGGAGAGCTGTCACATCACACATGTACCACACCAGCAATCCGACATGCTTCGCCAGACTTCCGGCTTTCTCAGGGGGCATGTACACGTACATCATCAGGCACTCTTCTTAAGTATTGGAGCTGGCAAATCACACACCGGCCTACCGGTCCGCTCACCCCCATCAATCAGAATGGTGTGGCGGCGCAGCGAGACACAACACAAGCCGGGCAAAGCCAGTAGCCTGCACTGTGTCACCACCCCCCTGCCCAACCTCCCGAGACAGGCAGGGAAAGAGGAGAAAACCAGACGGCCCTGCACAATCAAGCAGCCCAACAACTTAGCATAAACAATAGACATATATCCAAACAAACACGGGTCTCCAGGCACTGCCCCCGCCCCCCTTATGACTAGATTATGAAACATCATATATAGAGGGTGAGAATCAATACCACCTTATAATGAATATAATGTCTTTATGGTGCATACAAGCCCAACAGATAGGGGAAAGATGTCCCGATTAATCCCCAGTAATGACTCGAAAACTGGAGTAGGGAGTGAAAAAGAGAAAAAAAAGAGATGCTACGCAGGGACACCCACTTCCCACCTGTGTAGCAAGCGGACAGGGGGTAATGAAGTAGACACAGAGCTCACAGAGGTAGGAACAATGCAAAGCTCACACAGTCATTGAGTCCAGGAGGCACAGTAGCAGACAGCTCAAATATCCATCTGGATTCCCTCTGTAACAATAACTGATCCAAATTGCCTCCCCTGATCGAACCATGGATGCAATCTAAACAAATAAATCACATCCCTTTAGTACTGCCACCATGCATGGTGTTAAAGTGTCATGCCACCGGGGTGAGATTGGTGGTTACCTTACTCTTGACACTACCCATTGAAAGGATAGGTCTGGATATTTCCCAGTACTCCCTCCATATGGGATGTAAAGCAAGAGCTACTACACATGATGTCACTGGACAAGCTGGAAACCCAACAAGACTTGGAAAAGAAAACCAAACGCTTCTTCACTGTGTGGAAAAGCTTTATTTCATACTCTTATTCGACAGCTGAAATCCAAACATTTATGACACCATTTAAATATACATCATGGTATGCTGAAAAAGATCTATCAAACAGTCTTGGTAAACTTAAAATCCACTAGTAGAAATATGTATGATTACCTGTAAAACTAGAAATGCTAATTCAAATTGATTAACCAAATAACTGCAAGCTATACTTTATTTTGCTTTCTTGTACAAATTTACCTACATAGCCACAAGGTCCTCTGGTAGAGACGGTGACAAGGGGAGGGAGGCGGGCGGGATGGGAGTAAGGGAGAGGGAGGGAAAAAAGGGGAAAAAGGGGGGGGGGAAGGGGGTTCTGTTTGAACTTTGCCTTGGAGTGTCCTATTTCATCAGGAATATGTGTGATTCCTTAGGATACATGTAATAGCTTTCCTTATATGCTTTTGGACTCCCAAGGGAGAAGTGTTAAAATTGAAAACCCAATAAAATGTTTAAAAAAAAAAAAAAGAAAGGATAGTTCACTTTTCAGACCCACTTGACCTTCAGGGATGACCTAGAAATAATACTCTGTGATTTCTTAGCTAGTACTAGCATTGAATCTGATCAACCACACAATGAACAACACACAGACAGGTTATAGTTGAAAAGCAGATTGAGTGTATTGCCCTTGAGCATTATATTTATACACAAATTTGTATATGCTGCGCAAACTCAATAAAGCAAGAAATTCCAGCAAATTTACATGATAGGAATTTCTCGGCAAAAACATATGACATATCTCTGCAGGTGTCATTGACAGTTAGGGTGGTACATACAAAGTTACTTTCGGTTTCATTCGGCCGATGCGGTTAGCATTTTCCGGTATATTTGGCAAAGATAGAACAGGAAAGCAGAAGTAAAGATGCAGTGATGCATAACAGGTACAGTCTTCAATCTATAGCTAGACTAGAAGCATAATGCATTATACATGGATTCTAAGATGGCTGCAGAAGGGACAAATTGGCTGACAGTGTATATACTTCCAAAGGAAAAATGGCTACACAGATTATGCTAATGTTGTACCCTCAGGATTAGCATCCTGGGGGATGCCAATTCTTGCTTTTCTTGATACAATCTAATTGTATCTTCATGAAAAAGATAATCATACTAATGCCAATTATTTAGCCTTATACAGAACTAACATATCAGTGGGCAAAATTCTGGTCACAGTCTCCCAATGAAATAGTGGACATAACATGAAAAGTTGTTTGCGAAATTAACTCTAGCACAGCACATGATTAGCAAACTAATCTTGAACAACCACTTAAACAATGGTCAAACAAATCAGACTAATCAGGAAAGAACCAAATCAGAAATTACTCAGGAAAAAACCCAACAATTATTTTTTCTGATGCAGATCAGAACTAAGAACACTTCTCTTTTCTGATGTAGTAGTACACTCATGTGTTTAACTTAGCTTGCGCCAGGAATATTTCTCTTAGATCAATATAAGAAGCTTTCTTATTTCAGCACTTACTCCAAGAGAAACCTCCATCTGCTCTATTTTAGAAAAGGGCTTGTCTAAATACTAGGCCTCAGGTAGGCCAAGGTCAAAAACCCTTATGATAGCAACTAACTCATGCATAAGGTGGCTATATTTGGGAGATGGTGGTCTTGACTCTACAGTTTAGTTCACAGACTGTTTGTGAGGCATGGCAGACCTCCCACCTTCCATCAGTCACTGTACTCCAAGCTATCTCTGTATTCTTTTACTCTAAGTCACACACTCCTGTTAAACCAGGGGGTGGAAAGATAACACCAACCCACCTACAATCATACTCAGGCCTTAATGCCCAGAGTACAGAGGCTGAGATCAGACATACAGGAGTACTGCCAGAACTCACCAAACAAGTCAAAAAGTAGCTACTGGCCTCAGTGCAGGACATATTTGTGAAAAGGAATGCACAGATCACAGCAGGAGACTTAGGGAACAAGGCTACATGAGACCATCAACATCTCTGGCCTTCCAATTATCCCATATTAAATATACCAATCTGGTTGCTCAAGGCAACTGTGTTGCTGTGAAATTGTAGTCCATCACACCAATCATACTGACCAAAGCCTGTTATGCTTGCTCAGACAAACAGATAAACAAACTCTGATTTAGTAAGGGAAGGGAATGTTAGCTAATTGACTTTTTACCACAGTAATGGTAAATATCTACACAGACACACTACAAATCAAAGCAGGAAAAGATGTAACTAATAGCAACCGCTGCCATAGATACTCTTTCAAGGTCAGGACTAACAGGACAACTGTCATGATGGCTACCTTCAGATTTAACCATACTAGAAGGACTCTGCTAATCACACATATGGACACTCACTAACTATATTCACAATCAGGATAGGACAAAATATAATAGCAAGACAATTATGGCCAACTTGAATCTACTAAAAGACCAAGGTATCAGAAAATAAGAGACTTGTTCCCTGAAAATCGCCCACTGAGGTCAGGCCTGCTGAATTATATGTGTAGTAACACATATGCGTATGCATACATATATACATATTTTACCGTCTGATAACTATACAATTTTGTAGTTATATGGGTTGAAGAAGGATGTGTGTACATAAAGTTTAACAAAAAAAACAAAGCACCACACCGGCCCATTTCACTGCTGGTCCAGAGGAAGGCAAAAACCCTTATAAGGCATAGTGTAATTAGCCCCAGAAAGGGAAAAATTCCTTCCCGACTCCAAAATGGCAATCAGAAAAAATCCCTGGATCATCAGCACTTGGCGTTATTTAGTAATTGAGATAAAAACATATCAGCTCATTACATATCAACCCATTATCTAATTTACAAAAAACCCTAATGCTAATCCTTTCCTAAAGGATTATATAGCAGAGATGAAGGCTGTTACTATTCAGAAAACATCATTAACCCATAATGTGACTTACAACTAAATCCCATTCTATAATATCCTTAATATAGTGACCCACCCCTCATAGCAGCTGATTCAATCATTGATCTAAGATCGGCATTAAAAATATCCAATCCTTGATCAGACAAGTGAACCCTATCCGGGCGGAATAAGTTAGGCCGGGAACCCTCAAGTTTATTATGCCAATAAGAAAAAACCCCTATAGCTGGCAGGGATCTAGATAATGCCCTATTAATGAATGTCTTAATGGCCCTCAATCTATCTTGGGGAAAAATCCACACCCGTCTGGGAATTATTTCAGAGAAGATCAGTACACATTGGGGAATGATCTCATGAATTCTCATGAAATCATATTTCATGCGGTGTAACAAATCAATAGTGTTAGCTTTACCCACGTCGTTCCCACCCAAGTGACAAATAAGAATGTCTGGCATAGGAAATTTCCACATTAAAGAAGTAACCCTACCAAAAAACATATTCCAAATCATCCCTCTAATACTGAACCAATAGATCATGAAGTTATTTTTAGATAACCCAAGGTTTTCCCCATAGCCAGAGGCGTCTGAGCCATTAGGCAGCTATAAATTTTCGCCTAAGGCGACAGGAAGAGGCAAGGGCGCTTCTGCACTGAGTAGTGAGAGAAGAAATGCCTCTCAGCTGACTCAGGTGTCAGTTTACACAGCAGCAGCAGCAGCAGAGGGGCTGACTGGACTTCAGCTCAATGATTCAAAGAACCACAGTAATGAATGAGTCAGTGAGAGAAGGCACTCATCCTAGTCAGGGATCCGAGGAGTACAGCATCATCAGCTCCTGAGTCCGACTCCTGAGAATTCAGTCCCTCTCTTTCTGCTACTGGTAACTGCGTGGATGTAGAGACTGTGTAGCAGCCAGGCATTGACTTCCCCCCAGGCCGCCTTTCATTCAGTGATTTAGGGTTGGTCCTGTGTGTTCTGTATTCAGGTTTGTTGATGTAAGGCAATGTAAAACACTAGGCTAGCTGATAAAAGTGCAATTAGAGGGCAGGCAAGCTGGTAAATATACACAGCATGATGTAGAACTCGTCTGGAGGGTCAGTGGGAAAAAATCTGTCTCGTCTCTCCCCATTGTTATAATGACTTCAAGTGCAGATAAGGTCTTAAACAGGTTGAAAAGTTTTGACAGTCCCTAGACTCCAGGAGGGCTGCTTGCTGACTTGTGTAAGAGACTGGCAGGGACAGCAGTCCTATTACCAGCAACTAGTCTCTGTGTAATGTGGGACTGCAATACAGATAAACTGCTCCATCTCAGGCTATTCTCAGTCTCACTCCACTCCTTCTATCTCTGTATGTGTATAGTGTATGTCTACTGTGTGCTGTGTATAGTGTGCTCTGTGTGTGTGTGTGTGTGTGTGTGTGTGTGTGTGTGTGTGTGTGTGTGTGTGTGTGTGTGTGTGTGTGTGTGTGTGTGTGTGTATAGTGTGTGTACTGTGCTGTGCGTGTCTAAAATGTGTGTGTGTACTGTGTATAGTGTGTATGTTGTGTGCAGTGTGTGTACTGTGTGTGTACACTGTGTGTGTGTGTGTGTGTATAGTGTGTGTGTGTGTGTGTACTGTGTGTGGTGTGTGTGAGTGCATGCCGCAATAAGTATATTTTATGGTGAAACGCTCTGCTGCATAACAACTATTTTCTGGTGAACCCATGCCGCAATAAGTATATTTTTTGGTGAAACGCTGCTGCATTATGATTTTCAGGGGTCTTGGGGGTGGGGTTCACCACAGGAGTGGTGTTCACCTTGAGGGGTGCGGGGTATGGGACTGGGGGCAATCACGGGGGGGGGTGCCACAGGATTTCTCGCCTGGAGTGACAAAATGGCTAGAGACGCCCCTGCCCATAGCTACTATCAATAGCTTTTCTACAAGCCCAATACACATAAGAATGTCCCACAAACCATACAATCTTCCTGGGTCTAAGATCCAGATCTTGTTCCATTCCTCAACAGACGACACACGCAACTATGAAACTGATTAACAGTCTCTTTTCCCACTTGGAATTCAGGACTTAGTCGAACTATTTCACCCAATAAAGTGGATCCAGTAGGAAATCCTTCTGTAAAGATAGACTCAGGATAGCCTCTGGTCAGACTCCCTCTGGATGGATTACTTCCGGATGGTAGTCAGCTCTTATCCTCCTCAGGATAGATGTCTGGCAAGTTGTTTCTGAAAGAAAAAGAAAAATGTGCGAGCATCATGTTTTCCCAAAAATCCAATAAATTCTTTATTTTTCCTAGTACTTGTACTACTAATATGATTCATACTCTCCACCATGAACTTCAAAACATACTTAGCGGATCTTTCTATGATCCCAACAGATCTCTCGCAATACCCCGTTCGCATGACGTCGCGTCGCTGTACACGTGCGAGTATGTGACTCCATACATGGCAGAGAGGATGAACTCCCAATGAATTTTTACACCATGATGAATACCCATTTTTCATTCCATCATACCTGCCGCAATCATACCACAAACCCTAAATAGTGATGTATTTAAAGAACTTTGGTGGCCTGGGCAGGGCTCTTTCTTTTTTCTTTGACCATACATTAAAGTTATTTTAATGTCTGGTCAGAGTTAGTAAAAGGCTATATGGCATAATATGAGCAGGGTCACAGTACAGCGGAACAGTGACCAGCACTGTCTCCCTGTAATAGGGTTGGGTCCCCTTTCAGATTTTTAGCCACAGGCATACAAAGAACCTCTATAGTGTCCTTATCCCTATAGTGCGCTTCAGGTACTACAATTATGGTTGTCCCCGAGACACACAGAAACAGCACTAGAGAGACTAGGCTAAGGTCTCCTTACTAAACAAAATAGGCCCTAAACTATAGCAACCAGCAGAGGTGAAATTAAAATCCTGTCAGTGATAAAGTTTCTAATCAGTACACTATAAAATTAAACAGTGTATTTTTTTCCTCTCTGGAGTCTTCAGAACAGTGAAAAATCTTATAATATAATTGTCATACCAACATCAAATGATTCTGCATTTTGTCAAAAGAAGTTTAAGCAAACTAAAAAAATATATTTTTCTAAAGATGAAAAAATGTTCTTATTTTCCTAGGCTGAGTGTAAATATATTCTCACTAAAAACACGAGTGACTTAGAGTCAGAGCCTTAAACAACTCTCTGCTAATATATGTCATTAATTACATACACACACTGATGTTGTGGCAACCGGAGAGGAGATAGTAATTTAAATGAGATGAATTTATTAACAGGGAAAGGGGTTATTAAGGTCAAAAACCCCACTATTGGGAAAGAATTCCTATAATACAAAGGATGATATGAAATAAACAGCAAGTGTGACCCAGAACTACACATGCAATCTTAATTGACCTAAAACTGTATACCTGTCCTGACTATTTTATTTAGTATGTCCTCAATATTTCTCCACAAATTTTCCCAGATGAATATGGCTTTCATAGTTTCACAATATCCACTAAAATATAAGTACAAACAGTATACAATGCATTATTTTTTCAATAGTTGCATGACATTTAGAAATATTGAAGTTACAATAACTGTGCTTTATCAGTGTGGCTTGGAAGAGGAGTAGTTCTCTTATTAACCTCTAGATGGCGAAGAGGCTGAGAAAATTTCTTCTACTGGGTGACCAAGCCACTGAAGAATTAAATCAGACACAGCTTAGTTACAACAGCAAGCAACACTTCAACAATGAGTTGCAAACAACATTAAATGCCTTTTCTGCTGCGATTTATATAAAATATACAGCCTACCAACTATGATACAATATTCAGGAAGGAACTTATCCATGGAGAACTATTGAGTAAATCATTTGAATCTATATGCTTCAAAGTTACAAGCTATATAAATTCTGTTCAAATATGAACATTATTCTAACAAACTTATGGCAAACTACCATGACATGGGGAAATGATTTAACTCTACTCACTTGTATAAGTCTGGGTGACAAATGCCATTACTTAATTAATCCACTTTAGATTAAGGGAATTAGGTTGTACTAAAAACTCAATTCACTTTACACTATGAAACTAAGGTAACACGGTGACGTAGCAGCCAGTGCTCTCGCCTTGCAATGTTATTCAAATCTCTGCCTGGTCAACATTCTGCAAGGAGTCCGCATGTCCTCCCCGTGTCTGCATGGGTTTCCCCCAGGCACTCCAGTTTCCTCACCCCCCAAAAAACACAGACAAGTCAACCGGCTGTTCCTTCCAAATTGGCCCCAAACTATGATATATGATCTCACTTTACTACCTATGAAAAAAAACCTGAACCTCTTTTGGTCATGATATAAAAATTCCCAAAAATCTATTCTGCAATATGGGAAGCTTCATTCACATAAATATAGACCTGGGTGACAGTTGGTATCAATGAATTAATCTAATTTAAGGATACTACGTTTCAGGAGAAAATAATGACTGCTATGCCATTATTTACTAACCTCTAACATCTAACTAAGAAAAAACCTAAGATGTTGTGTAGATAAATATGACAATTAACTTAAAATATTTCTCAAAAAGAACATACAAATTATCCACTGTTCCGAACAATCCAATAATATAACTCATAAAATTCCTTTCTACTCCTATACACATATATACATATATACATATGTATGTATACATGTATACAGATATAGTCTACGCTCATAAAGGCTTTTAAATGCACTTTTTTTTTCTTCAGCAGGAAAAGAAAATGACACAGTAGTACGTTTAAGTTAGTTCCTCATTTCTCTTTTACTGGCAGAAGAAAAAAAAACCACAAGCAGGTGTTTCGCGCAGCCACCCGAAAACACCAATTAAAGAAAAAAAAATGAATCCTTTGTCACAGAACCGGACATATCTCGATACAATTTAACTCTTTTATTTCTAACTATTTCAAAATTACATCTGCATTTATCTAAAAATCATTACCCATAGGAGTGTGTATCTGTCTAAATAAGTTAAAGGACCACTCTTCTAATAAGGAGAAAGACAGAAACCTATTATTTTATGAGACAAATATATTCATACTTCACACATATTTTCACGGGTGCCTAGTGATGTAACTAAGGAGCTGTGGGCCCTGGTGTAGGTTTTACATGCCCCCCCCCCCCAAGAACTTTATACATAGCAATTGATACAGCGCACCAAAACTTGCCAAGGACAAGCACAGTGTCAGAGGGGCAAGAAGGGGATTGGGAACAGTGTGTTAAGGATTGCTACTATTCAAAGCATCTATAGAAGTGATTATTACCCCCTATTGTTACAACCCTGCGGATATCACTTCTCTACCATACATATCACAACCATGTACTCAATACAACTCTCAATTTACACACATATGTGTCAGTTTACACACAATACATATGAATACATTATGATACATATTATTCTATATTCTTATGAACATTACTATATTTCTGAAATTTTTTCTCTTACACAAAGACCTATACAAAATGACACATGCATAATTCAGATAATTTTAATGATCGGTCTCTACAAAAATTTCAGTATAACAGATTTTTTTCAGAGGTGGCATCTGAAACCAGTTTGTACGTACATAGAATTTATAATGGCGATTTTGGTAAGTGACCGTTCTTATCCGGATTCCAACAGTGTCTTTAATATTAATTTTACTAATCATCTCTCAGAAATACAGTAAGGATCTTATAACAATTTATATAATACTTTATCATCGCTGGCGCAACCTATACACGGAGAACATACATAAAACACACATTACTAGTCAACTGTTCGGTAATAATAATGAGGGGCAAATTTCAACCAATTCTCCCCCCCCCCCTTGGTACATATACTCATAGTCCCAGTTAGTATTATGTGACAAATCTTTTGCGCCCTTTAAACATAAATTTTTAATCAATTCCATATGGATTAGACTATTACTCCCATTTAAAGGAAATTGTGGACTAAAATTCATTTCTTTTGTCTTCTCCACTATATTTTCTATCCAGGGATGAACTAAATATATTTTTCCAGATACCCTTATAACAAAATCTACACATGACTCAAAACTCATAGGCGTAGGGACAGGAATTAACTTGTCTTGGCCCATTGGACCCAATTCAATTTTATAATATATTTTCTTGGCCATTTATTAAGGTTACTGTATTAATAGAGAAATATATTATTCAAGTCTAGGGATTCTTTTTAAACCCAATCTATTATTTGTAATTTGTCAAATGTATTATTACATAAAACCAACCAAACAAGAAACACAAATATATATAACAAATTTCACACCACAAAACACATAATAGAAATCACAGACTCATTTAAAGTTACATAATCAATGTAGATGTCTACGTGTAAACAACAAAATACAGTGGAGCCAAAATCACTCTATATAATGATTTTGGGCTTGAAGTTCCACACAAATAAAAAACAACAAATTATCTTATAACTCTATGTAATAGATGTAAGATAAACAGACAAGTAGACAAAACATATATTAGAAATCACAAAGTATTTGAACCCACATAATCAATATGTACTATGGCGCCTACCAAAACCCTTATAACTTTTATGGCCTATATTCCTTACCAAAAGGAATCCTTTCTTTCCTGAAGAAATTATTACTGAGCTGATCAGACCCAGACAGACAGATTTTCCCCAAAAAAATCTGACACCCAATTCATTCAGACTTTTACCTAAAAAGTCCAAAAAATTTTAAATTTAGACTTATCAAAAGTCAAACCTATTCCCTGTCCCCTCCTCCTTTTTTTTTTCTTTCTTTCAAATTAACTTCGGAAACAAAAACAAAAGACCGAGAGCCCAAATGGTGCAGTATGTCAAAGAAACAGGACAAAATGAAATAAAACGAGTTTATACTCACAAACGTGGGTTGCCCCTAGGCAACCACTCCATATGCCGGTGGGGAGAATTAGGACCTGACCCCACTCAGGTATAAGATGTCGCTCTCTGTAGAAAGAAATTTTAGGAAGAATCCTTGCCACCATAGGTGGATCGCAATGTGTTAAGGATAAGTACCAGAGGCGCCAAAAAGAGTAAAAACAATTATAAGAATTAAAATGGGGGGAGACATACTCACCACCCTTCCAACAGACCGAAACCAATAAAAACCACAAAGTTTGGTCAAAAATTCAGCAATTTAATGGTACTCCCGGGTGCTACGCGTTTCACGGGATTATCCCGCTTCCTCAGGCAATCGAACAGGAGCACAAGCTATAAAAGATACAGAACAATAATATTCATAAACAAAGGGGGACCCCAAACGCTTGTAATAATCTAAAACAGAAAACAGTGCTTCACAATTAAAGTGCAGACCATAGTGCAAACACATACATTCAGTATATAGCATTTTACACAACTCAATTGCTAAAATTCAAATCTCAGCATATGTCGATATTTCAAGGGTAAACCACCTGAAGGAGCGTATAAATTACATATCTTGTATGTGAAACTTAGTTGTGATGACTATCATCACCCAGTTTGCAATGATCTATGCTGGCTTTTAGTAATAGTGTATTTTCATAGTGAAAGCTGACTGGGTATAAGGTGGCTTAATCCACAGTAAAGCAAATTTAGGGTGCATGATACCATGCAGTGTACAATACACTGAATAATATAATAAAAACACAAGGCAAATAAAGTAAAGTAAAATAAAATGCAGGCAGAGTGATGGGGGACTTACCAATTGGGGGTCTGGACACAGCTTAGCGCCTCAGTGGGGAGCGCGGCGTGCTGAGTCATACAAATAGCTTAGATGTGCGGAGAACGCCGTCTCCGCAATGTATCGCATCACTTCCGCTGTGCGGAAGTGACCTATAGTGCGCATGCGCAGGAGTGTAGCGGCGCCATTTTGGAAGTGGTAATGTGATGGCAACCAGTGTTCCGCTCGTAAACGGCTTTCCGTATGGTCTCGGCGTCCCCAGTGACGCGTCTAAGTGTATAACCGTCCGGTTATTGTGCACACTGGCGCCGTTTGGATCTAAATGCACTAAAAAGCGTGGGCGCTTTGTTGGCATTTAGGAGCCTGTAGTGCCGGCACAATACACTTAGACGCGTCACTGGGGACGCCGAGACCATACGGAAAGCCGTTTACGAGCGGAACACTGGTTGCCATCACATTACCACTTCCAAAATGGCGCCGCTACACTCCTGCGCATGCGCACTATAGGTCACTTCCGCACAGCACAGCGGAAGTGATGCGATACATTGCGGAGACGGCGTTCTCCGCACATCTAAGCTATTTGTATGACTCAGCACGCCGCGCTCCCCACTGAGGCGCTAAGCTGTGTCCAGACCCCCAATTGGTAAGTCCCCCATCACTCTGCCTGCATTTTATTTTACTTTACTTTATTTGCCTTGTGTTTTTATTATATTATTCAGTGTATTGTACACTGCATGGTATCATGCACCCTAAATTTGCTTTACTGTGGATTAAGCCACCTTATACCCAGTCAGCTTTCACTATGAAAATACACTATTACTAAAAGCCAGCATAGATCATTGCAAACTGGGTGATGATAGTCATCACAACTAAGTTTCACATACAAGATATGTAATTTATACGCTCCTTCAGGTGGTTTACCCTTGAAATATCGACATATGCTGAGATTTGAATTTTAGCAATTGAGTTGTGTAAAATGCTATATACTGAATGTATGTGTTTGCACTATGGTCTGCACTTTAATTGTGAAGCACTGTTTTCTGTTTTAGATTATTACAAGCGTTTGGGGTCCCCCTTTGTTTATGAATATTATTGTTCTGTATCTTTTATAGCTTGTGCTCCTGTTCGATTGCCTGAGGAAGCGGGATAATCCCGTGAAACGCGTAGCACCCGGGAGTACCATTAAATTGCTGAATTTTTGACCAAACTTTGTGGTTTTTATTGGTTTCGGTCTGTTGGAAGGGTGGTGAGTATGTCTCCCCCCATTTTAATTCTTATAATTGTTTTTACTCTTTTTGGCGCCTCTGGTACTTATCCTTAACACATTTCTTTCAAATTAAGGTCTATATATTGAAAACTATACTATCAAAAATTTAGACCCCTAGTCTGAATACTATTCAAACCTGAGTTGCCTGCATCGACATTCACGACAATTCACATTAGTAATAACAGTCCTCAAAACAAAGACATAATTATCACTTACGTGAGTTGAAGAAGTGAAGTGTTCAAAGAATCCCGGACAAGCCCCCAACTGAAAGGATAGGTCACTTTTCAGACCCACTTGACCTTCAGGGATGACCTAGAAATAATACTCTGTGATTTTTTAGCTAGTACTAGCATTGAATCTGATCAACCACACAATGAACAACACACAGGCAGGTTGTAGTTGAAAAGCAGATTGAGTGTATTGCCCTTGAGCATTATATTTATACACAAATTTGTATATGCTGCGCAAACTCAATAAAGCAAGAAATTCCAGCAAATTTACATGATAGGAATTTCTCGGCAAAAACATATGACATATCTCTGCAGGTGTCATTGACAGTTAGGGTGGTACATACAAAGTTACTTTCGGTTTCATTCGGCCGATGCGGTTAGCATTTTCCGGTATATTTGGCTAAGATAGAACAGGAAAGCAGAAGTAAAGATGCAGTGATGCATAACAGGTACAGTCTTCAATCTATAGCTAGACTAGAAGCATAATGCATTATACATGGATTCTAAGATGGCTGCAGAAGGGACAAAATGGCTGACAGTGTATATACTTATGCTTAGAATTCCTTACACCCATGTGCTCACACACCCGAGATCACGTTTAGTTTTGCCAATATAAAATGCCCCACAGGGGCACATCAAGAGATAAATGACCAAACAGGCGGCACAGTTCACACAATGCGGCAATGACCAACCTCGACCATCCCACAATCTGACACTGCAACCCACTAACATATACTGGCACATGGAATATCCATCACAGGTGTATGTCCCTATGACCCTGCAATGCTTGTAAGGAGATGTGCCATCAACAAATGGCTACCAGCCAATATTTCAAAGAAGGTGCTCGTCAAAATGAAAATAGGGGTCATTCAGGGTCCAGGGACAATTGCCTCCAGTTTTGGATCGTTCAAGAGAATGTTCCAGTTAAATAATACGTGACCTCATGGTGTTGGGCACTGAACATAGTGCAGAATCTGGGCAAACTGTCCACAGTTGTCTCAGATCTAGCTTTTGTCCTCAACAGGGGATCATAATGCTGGTGCTAGCTGTGTTGTAGGCATCCACCAAATGGCAGTCTAAATATCCCCTTTCTCAAAATCGCATCCTCAAGCGAGCTGCCTCCTCACGGTCCTCACAGTCCTTAAGGTCTCATCACTTGAGCAGTTGCGCCTCCCTCATAAATATTGTCCCACCAGGATTTTTTTTTCAATATTGATTGATAGATTGCAAAATCACTGAATGATTGCCCATTGTACAATCTTTCCACTCCCTGATTTACTTTCTCAAATTTATCACTAGCGATGACATCTTTAGTTCTGCCAGGTGATCTGTACGGAATGTTTCTTACTGAGGCTACTATGCAAAGGTGTTTGTATGCATTTTATATTTATTTGTTAATATGTTTTTGTTTCTAAAAGCTGAGATTCTTGTTTTGCATTACAGTAAAGTTGTTTTGTTAACATGTAATTAAATTGTAGGAAAACTTATTTGTTAGGAGATTGTTATACTTCTGCATCTGTGTAGAAAAAAATTACATAGTATTACACTGACAGATGTTTATTGTGTTCAATGGTTATTTCAAAGCGAAGAATACTTTGGACTTCTTGAAATGTGACTGCTTTGAATATCTGAATAAATTGTGAAGACTATTGCTGAATTGCAAATAAAATGAGGCTATTTACAGTATAATATTGTATTTACCACATGAAACAACTCTTGTAAAATGTCTCCCTCTGGTGTTTTTAATATAAAATTACATCACTGAAAAAGACTTAAAGGATGCATGAGGCAAATAAAATATCAGACTGCGCAGAAAGCTCCCAGGCATGGGAGCGCAAACAAATGCGGCAATTCGGCAGAACCCGCCCAACTGGCTGGGACCAGGTTCCCAGGAGACTGGCTGAGAACAGATCTGCAGCAAGGAACACATAGCCTTTTAGGGGCTGGAGGAAGCCCCAGGTAAGTAAACCTGATTTTATTTTATTTGCGTCATGCATCCTTTAACTCTTTACTGTTAAGTTCACTAAAGCAGGAATGGCAGAAGTTAAAAGGATATCATTAAGGAAGAATCACCCAAAAAATTGTTCAAGTAGTTGGAACAGAGTTTTAGAAACTGCTGGAGGAAGTGAAAGCAGATATTAGTATTCTAATACTACGGGCCTGATTCACAAAGCGGTGATAACTCAGTTATCACGCCTAAAAGACTTTAGGCGTGATAACCTTTGCACTAGCAAAGTTGTCACCGCTTTGTGCTGTAACTCGTGCGAAGTTCCCGCGCGCGAAGTTTTGCGCGCGCAAAGTCCCAAAGGGCTTAATGGGCGTTGCGCGAAGCAACACTTTGCGCGCGGGAGCTTTGCGCGAGTTACTTCAGATCACGCCTAAACTAAGTTTAGGCGTGATAAAGGGCTTTTCACAGGCGTGCAAAGTGTTTGCACCGCTTTGTGAATCAGGCCCTACCTCACCAAAATGTTATCAACCCATTTATCTGACTGGTGGCTCAATGGATGCAGTGTTCATGGGTGACCACAATTATTAAAGCATAATCCCCACATCTTGCTTTACTTTAATAACCTCATATAATGTTTGCTCTGGACCATGGGAATTTTTTTAAAGACATTTTTTTATTGAATCTATCCATATCAACTTTGACATAAATGTTAACATTTACTGTAGCTAACAGCTGTCATGACATCTGGCCGCCAGGACAATATACAGCAAAATTAGTTAAAAGAGCTTACATACCTCCAGGTGCCCAGATACCCAAAACAGTCCTGGCCTTGTTGCACCTGTCCCGGACTCTGGCGTGAAGATGATTGAGACCCAGCTGAGACCCAGTTATTCACCTTTTCCCACACTGTAACTTGAACATTCACCAACATATTAGGCATTGCCCTCGGAACATGTTTACTCCCCCTGAAGGGAAGGCTAGAAAGAGCAATGTGAAAACCCATTATTTCAGCATCTAATGCAGTTGCTGGGTTTTATTCAAACCACCAGTGGGCGGTGACTAAAGTGAAGACTCAATAATAACATTTAAAATTGATAGTCCATTCCTGACATTGATCCAGCTGCAGCGCTGGCTGCACGGGATGCCATAGCCTTATTGATGTATTTCAAATATCTGGCGACTATTAACACTGGGCAGTTTCTGAAGTAATACAGAAATGTGCTTTAAGACCAGAGCTGTCTGTGCCCTTTTAAGCCATAAGATTGCTGTGATTGGTCCACGGTGATCACTGGGTCAGGAGCCTGATATACGGAAGCTCTACTGTTAGTGTAACAGCAGAGCAAGCTGGCAGTGGCGGGAGCAGTGACAGCATACAGTGCCCAGCAGGGATGTTAAAATCCATGCCCTAGCAGGAACAACAGCTCCCAAACAGATTGTAGATATCAATCATTAAGGTATGCAAGAGTTTAATAATACCTATATTTTTCGGGGATCCTTATACAGCAGTATTGCAGCTGTACAGCGATCAAAGTGGCAAAAGCATTGCCACTTAGTCTCAAGGTCGCCTGTGTGTCAGTACACAGTTATTGTATGCTGACTCACAGGCAACCCAGGCAGGAAATCCATGGCTGTTTCTGGGGAAATACTAAATTTTCACTACCGTTGAGGGGATACATTAATCTGCCATCTAACCGCATTCAAAAACCATTTTTAAAATTAATTTTCTTAAAAACGACAAGGTTTTTTTGAAAGATTTTTTCCCCTTGTTTTCACTGTTCTCCTTAACATATCCGCCAAATTTGGGGATTCTAGCAGGTATGGGGGTTGCTATTGAGCGCTACAGTCAACAGTGTTCTTCAAAAGGAATATATTAGTCTGCCTCCATATCAGTTCATGTGTTAAGTTTTTCAGCAATTTCTGTTACCGTACCTATTCTGTGGGATCTTTGCTCCCCAGAAGCATCAGGGAGAATATCTATGATATGCAGATGCTCTGCAACATTACTAACCTTGTTATGTTTAAAATGTCAATATACATTTTGAAATGGAAGATGTAACAGGTGATCAAGGCATCAAGCAGGACACCTGCCACCTCTCAGATGGTTGCCAGAGTCCCATGCTTGTGTTTGGTCACTGACTGGTAGAGTAGGGTATTACGGAATATCTCTTGGAGCCAACCAAATATTCATGAATATTCACTGAACATCAAGATTATTCTGTTTGAACTGGATCAGACAAAACTGAGCGACCAATATCTGTAGTGAATATGAGGTTTACCTGAATTCAAACAATACCACAGTGAATATTCTCTACAAATGTCTGTTGAAGGTGGATATTATGATAAACTATGACAAAGTTTCTGTAAGTGTGTTTCCAAGTGATCATAAGACCATTTCAGTAAAACCTTCTATAAAAAAAGCAGATGAAGCAGATAGGAAGTCACTCACAACCAGAAAATTAAAGCGGATCCGAGATGAAAAATGAACTATAACAAGTAACTTGTCTATATATCTTATCTAAAGTTTAGATAGTTTACACAGCAAATCTAGCTGCAAACAGATTTAATAGAAAATTATTATTTCTTCCTGTGATACAATGACAGCAGCCATGTTGTTTGTAAACATTACACAGAGGCAGGCTTATCTGCACCATCAGCACTCAGACTGTGAAAAAAACCTAATCCCCCCCCCCTCCCCTCTGCCTCTGAAGCCAATGGCTAGTAACACCTCCTCCTCCCGATGCCCAGACTGAGCTCCCATGAGCCCTTGCTACTGCCAAGGCTCTCTGAAAACCTGTGGGTGTGGTTTATTTAGTTTATAGGGAATTAGAGTAAAAACAAAAACAAAAAAATATTTGGCCTGAGGAATGCCCTATAAACAACAGGAAAGGAACACAATTATGCAATGAGTAAAAGTTCACCTCGGATCCACTTTAACCAGTTCACCATCAAGGATTTTTTTTCCTAACGGACCAGAGCAATTTTCAGTTGTCAGTGCTCCTCCCTTTTATTCTCTTATAACTTTATTACTACTTTATTACTACTTATCACAAGAAAATGATCTATACCTCGTTTTTTTCGCCACCAATTAGGCTTTCTGTGGATAGTAAATTTTGCTAAGAATTTTTTTATTCTAAATGCGTTTTAATGAGAAAAAAAGAAAAAAAAAAAAAACATTATTTCTCAGTTTTCAACCATTATAGTTTTAAAATTAAACATTCTCCTGTGGATAAAACAAACACGTTTTATTTGCCAAGTTGTCCCGATTATTAAACAGTTTAAATGATGTTTATTGATGTTTATTGATGATGTTATTTTTCTGTTGTGTTTTTTTTTAGTCTGGCCATAATTACAAGCCCCTATGTAATAAATTAAAATTAATTTCCCCCCATAAAATATAAATTAACAAAGCTGAGTCCCTAAGGCAACTATTTTTTTTTTTTAGCTGATTTTTTTCACAAGTTTTTTTTTTTTTTTGGGGGGGGGGGGGGGGAGGGTTGGAAGTGTAATTTTATTATGGCGCTAGTGAACACTCATAGGAAATGTTCACTTTTTTTTTTCTTCACTTTATTTAATTGTTACATTTCCTGTTATTGTGAATGGACGTAGCCGCTGTTCGCGGTCACGTCCATTCACTCCAGGCACTGCGATTGGGTAGAGGACCGTTCAGTCCTCTTCCCCAATCACCCAGCACGGATGCCCGACGGAAACAGCGGCGGTAGCGGCGCACACACGGCGGAAGCATCGGCGGGAACGCGGGACATATTAAAACGTCATGTTGCTGTTAATAGCGGTAAGCATGAAGTTTTAATACGTTAGGATGTCAGTAAATGATTAAAGAAAACCTGAACTGAAAATTAAAAGTGAAATAAACATACACAGGTCATACTTACCTCCCGTGAAGTCTACTTCTCAATCTCTTTCTCCTTTGCCGTGTCCTGTTTGTCCACTGTGATCAAGGGAATTCTCTGTCCTCCATTTTGAAAATGGTCATTACCTCATAATAGCTTTCTGGTCAGCACACTGTTAAACTGTCATATAACCCACTTGAGCCATAGGAAAACATAGACATTACTTGGCACATCATCAGTTGTCCTCTCAGCTATAACTGACAGCAGCTGATAAATAACTGACAGCAACTGATATATTTCAATTGTGACAAAATGTTGTCAGAACTCGAATTGATCACTGTCGGATGAAAATGGTGAGCTTCTGAGAGGAACTAATAACAAGGTAACTATGTAATATTCATTTGAAGTTACCTCGTGTTTATTTTAAATAATTTTACTCAGTACAGGTTCTCTTTAAGCATTCGTTAATGTATATTGGAGATCATACTCTACTTGGGAACAAGAAGAAATTATGAACAGAATCAGAATCAGAACAGGGACAATCTGATGATGGTGGAGCATGGCTGCGTTACTGGATGGGCAGGCAGCTATGGCCCTGGCTGAAGTGCATGTAACCAGCCAGAGATAAGCCCCTTGCTCCTGCGTTCAGGGCAGCTGATGGGGGGGACATACCTCCCCTGGTGGATCAGCAGACCAGCCAGCCGCATCAGCAGTGAGCGGAGCGCCAGCATCCCAATGCTCAATGGCTCCCCAGCTGCGGCAGCGTGCGGTCCTCCGGACTCCCGGGGAATAGCGGCATTACTTGGATCTTCCCAGCAGCAATGGTGTAATGTGTATGGGCGGCAAGACCACGCGGGAGTGCTGGTCAGCAGGGACTCCTCAAGAGCAGCTGGGCCCGACATCACATCTTCCGGCAGTACGATGTCCCCTGGCAGCAGCGGAGAATAAGGCAGTGGTGGAGGCAAAGGCTCAGAGCGGCTGGGGCCGGCAGAAAGGATGGAAGACCCGTGTGGATCTTCAGCTGAGCCAACCACGTGGTGAGACTCCTATTCTGCAGAGCACGTGGGTCCCGACCGCCGAGTCCTGATGGCTGGTGCAGAAAAGACAGGCATGCCCGTGATCCTCAAATCTCACCCCAGTGGCAGACGGGCCCAGAGGTGAGTAAAGGTGGGAGATTACATAGAAAAAAAGAGAAAAGGCCAGAGCCCTGTGGCCGTGGCATCCGAATCCGGCCACTTTGGAATAATAGATTTATGAAATCTGCCGATTCTTACACTCCAAATTACTGTGTATTATCCAGATATGTTTTGCAAATACATGTTCTGGCAGTTAATCTTTTGCACTGAAAACTTCTTAAGAAGAGTTCCTGGATGTTGATTCCACCACGATATGTGAACTTTGAACAGAACGTCAGGTTAATAATATCCAAAGATTCTTTCAATGAAAATAAGCATAGAGGCTGACTCAAGGCAAGATGACATTAGTAAAAACCAACCAATCAATCAACTGCTGATTAACTCATTTTTGCCACAACCAAAACAGGACCTTTTCTAACTTCCGTAGTATAACGTATATCCCTCTATTCAGTGCTAGATTAGAAAAAAATATGACTTTCAGTTTCAGTATATTATATGTAAAGAAATGGGGGTGTAATAAAATACAAAAGGCAAGGCAACCTTAAAATGAGAATGTAAAACATCCCAGTACAGTGGAGAAGAAGCTTAAAACTTTCTGTTGTGAATCTAGTACACAGGTGTTAAGCTCAAGGCTCGTGGGCCAAATGCGACCCTGTGTCATTTTATGTGGCCCTCGAGAGTTTCCAATATCCATCATTGTAAGTAGCAAAAGAATAACAGCGCATTACCTTCCTGTCCAGAAAAGCACACAAGTGACAGTGTTTCTGATTTAAACATTGTCACTCAGTTTGAGTTGGAGTGCAGCAATATCCCGCATGTCACCCCTCCAACTCAGGGCCAGATTTACTATAAAGCACTGTAGGCATGTGTCTACAGGCGCTCGATGATGGAAAGGCGGCTCACTCCCCTCCCCTAGCGCATCCCTCCCTATGCTGAGTCCTGAGCAGAGTGTAACTGAGAGTTTAGTCCCCCACCTCTCGGCATTCCACTGATAAGATTTCCCTTCATTTGGGGCACCACTAGCTACTTAATGGGGGGGGGGGGCATCAGCTGTCAGGGGCCCTGGGGCAATTGCCCCCTTTGCCTTAATGGTAGTGCCAGCCCTGTGCAGATTTCTGGGTAAGCCCTCTCCTGTCATTGCACAAATACAGAGATTGGTATTCTGCAAATCCTGTTGCTATACATTTTTCCTGTGTAAGAAAGTTTTAGCCACAGTACATTAAAATGGAAAGGTAGTTTATAATAGCATTAACTACAAAATGACTTAAACACTGATAAATGCATAATCATTTTTTTTAACTTCTTTTTATTTAGAACAGCAAGGGAAATACAGTGAGTCAATAAAGATATCAAAGCAACTGAATTGTTACAATCATAACAACTAACATACATAGTACATTATACGTTTCATATTCGGATGTGAAAGACATTCGATCAGTTGTGTATGATGTATTATTCTATAGCAAAATAACTACAAAACATAGAATATTGCTCAGATATAGACAGGTCCCCCACAAGAATGGGGGAATCATAACCCATCTATTAGATATTTCCCTGTTGTCATAATCTTATTCAACAGTCCGTCATAACATATACCAGGGCCAATAACACATGACCTATAACATAATATATGATAAGAGACTATAACAAGAAAATAAAATAAAATAATGAAATTCCACTCTCTCCTCCCCTTACTCCCTCTCCCCAGGTAAAAGAAATCTTGTGTAATATGCAGAGTGTACTGATTGTACTCCTCTCCCCAGTTATATCTCCCGATGGCCTAGATATCCCCCAATGTTACCTTTCAAGTACCATGAGGTATCTTCAAACGCATAATCATTTTAACAAAAGTGTAATGTTGACACTTTATAAAGAGAGAGAGAGAGAGTGTGAGTGAGTGAGTGAATGAGTGAGTGAGTGAGTGAGTGAGTGAGTGAGTGAGTGAGTGCGTGTGCGTGTGTATACACTTATATATTTATAATTTTCATGTGTTCGCTGATCTGACAAAAACAGTGACTCCAAAGTAAATGGCTCTATCAATTTTTGTTAGTTAGCTTTGTTGATTTTATAATCTAAACTTGTTAAATGAACCAATGAAAAAAGCTAAATAATTAAGAGTACATTATTTTGTTTAAAATATCCAATATTCATGCTATATCCCATATTTGCCACTAGGTGGCAATATTACCCCATGTATAATAGATTAAGCACATTTCCTATGGCATTAAAGAGCTTACAATACAGATTGTCTGTTCTCTTGAGCTAAAGGTGGTCATACATCTAGCGATTTGGCTGTGCCATCGACCATTTGATTCGATCATTTTATAGAATCAAGAGAGAACCAAACGTGTTCCAGAATTCCCAATCGATGAAAAGTGGCTGATTTCATGTTGAATAAACCAGCTTAGACAATCAAGCTGGATGCAAGATATTAGTCGATAGGAATCAGCTACTGTCCACGTCATTCATCGAAGGTGAATCACATAGGATATAATTTGTAGTGCGTGGGTCACTAGTCGATCGAAGTTGATTCCTTAATAAAGTCGATCGCTTTGTCGTTTGAATCAGAATTACTAGATGTATGGCTAGCTTAAGACATTGGCTATAAGAATTAAATAATACAATCAGGTAATCCATTATAGTAGAAATCTGACAGAAGCGACAGGTTTTGGAAAAGTCCATCTCTTCAGAGATGGCCCGAACCTCCGATTTTCGGTTCGCAAACGTTCGCGAATATGCGAACTTTTGCGAACCGCAATAGACTTCAATGGGGAGGTGAAGTTTGAAAACTAGAAACATTTATGCTGGCCACAAAAGTGATGGAAAAGATGTTTCAAGGGATCTAACACCTGGAGGGGGGCATGGCGGAGTGGGATACCTGCCCAAAGTCCCGGGGAAAAATCTGGATTTGACACACAGCAGCGTTTTAAGGGCAGAAATCACATTGAATGCTAAATAGGAGGCCTAAAGTGCTTTAAAACATCTTGCATGTGTATATGTTACGGCCAGAACCCGAAGTTTGGCCACTTCTAGTTCTGGCCGGCCACTTCGGGTTCTGGCCGGCCAATGCGCGAAGTGGCCGCTGCGCTGCGGCCAATGTTAGAAATGGATTGATTCCTCTCAGGTTAATGTATCTTCTGGCCGCAGCGCAGCGGCCAAACGTATCACAACTTTAGTGAATTTATTGCAATTCAGCCGGCGGCAATGTAACAATTCAAGCCGCCGGCTTTTTCTCTGCGCCTCTCTCTCCTTCCCCCCCCCCCCCCCTCGCTCCTCTTCTATGGGCAGCCGGCGGGGACATTCGTGTCCCCGAGAGTCGTTCGTGGCGCCAGGGCAGCAGAGCGGGGAGGCTGCAGACATTGCTTCTGCCAGCACCCGCTCTGCAAGAACGGCAGGATTCCCCTGCCGCGACGAACGACTCCGGCTGCCACTCGTGTCCCCGCCGGCTGCCCATAGAAGAGGAGCGAGAGGGGGGGGGGGGGGGGGAAGGAGAGAGAGGCGCAGAGAAAAAGCCGGCGGCTTGAATTGTTACATTGCCGCCGGCTGAATTGCAATAAATTCACTAAGTTGTGATACGTTTGGCCGCTGCGCTGCGGTCAGAAGATACATTAACCTGAGAGGAATCAATCCATTTCTAACATTGGCCGCAGCGCAGCGGCCACTTCGCGCATTGGCCGGCCAGAACCCGAAGTGGCCGGCCAGAACTAGAAGTGGCCAAACTTCGGGTTCTGGCCGTAACATATACATCAATCAGGGAGCACAGGATCTTCTAAAAAAAATTAGCATATTGTGATAAAGTTCATTATTTTCTGTAATGTACTAATAAACATTAAACGTTCATATATTTTAGATTCATTACACACAACTGAAGTAGTTCAAGCCTTTTATTGTTTTTCTTATTGATGATTTTGGCATACACAACAAGGAAGGATGTTCCACTGCACCATGGGTAGGGTATAAAGCAGTCTTCAGTTTATTGTCACATCAGTAGATACACATATGGCTCACGCGTATCGGAGCTCACACTGGCTCCTTAATCATAGCCAACATACACAGAAACATCACAAGTTTAAATAGTCAAAAAAAGCCGTCCCACACAAGGTGCGGCTATGGCTCTTAAAGTGACATACACATATACATATAAAATGGCCAAATGGCCAAAAGTAGAAAATGAATAAAAAACCAATGATGTTATGATTCAGTATCAAGATAAATACACAAACTGGTTACATAAGAAATATATATATTGCAGATACCGCAGCGATAAGATGGAGTGGTAATATGTGAGAATACAAAAGTATAGTAAGTAAAAATACACAAATTGCTAGAAGGAAGGATGAATGGGAGAATACATGGAACAGAGAGAGGCAGGCCCTACATACACAGTAGTTCAATTTCTGATGTCATAAGTCAGACTGACATCCAATTTTGAACTCAATCCTGTAGGTGTGCGCGTGCCCAATCTCCAGATCCATAGAGCCTCCCGTTGTAATAAACGTCTACGTAAATCACCTCCCCTAGCAGAGTGTGAGACTCTTTCAATCCCTTGGAAAGTGAAACCACTCATGTCACCTCGATGCTCCCTTAAGAGGTTACACTACGTGCTCCATACGTGGTGCACGACAACGTGTGCTATGCGGGGATCGTCGGGACCTTTTGGAGGTTGGTTCTGGAAGCGGGACTAGGCAAAAAAGAAATCTAACTTTTACAACTCCTTATAGCTTGGAGTATAATAAGATTATCAATATAATAAAAAAATATTTGCCAATCCTGCACTCAGATCCCAAACTCCGTAGGATTGTGGGTAGTGGCGTCGCATTTTCAGCACGCCGAGCCCCTACTTTGGGGACCCATCTTTCCCCCAGCCTTTTCTCCAGCTCTCCTAAACCTGTTCCGACTTGGTTGACCTGTGTGAGTTCCTACAAATGCGGGTATGGTACCTGCAGATATTGTTGGGTTCACAATCAGACGCGGGAGATTTTTTCGATTGCTAAAGGTATAAAATTTGATATAAAACAATATGTTAATTGCAATTCCAGCAATGTTGTATACCTTATTTCCTGTGCCTCTTGTGGGGTCCAATATGTGGGATGCACCCCCCGCCCTCTAAGACAGCGCATTGCTTAACACTATAACGGATCAGTTAGATGCCTTAGAAATGAGGCCTACTGTATATCACCCAAGTTTCCAGTGTAGCCAAACACTTCTTAAGGGAGCATCGGGGTGACATGAGTGGTTTCACTTTCCAAGGGATTGAAAGAGTCACACACTCTGCTAGGGGAGGTGATTTACGTAGATGTTTATTTAGAGTGACCAGTTTGTTGTGGGTCCAACCTGTGACGGGGAGGGGGGGGCATGGGGGGGGGGGAGGGAGGGGACTGAGGAGCGCGTAGCGACGAAGACTGGGGGGGGAATGGTTGTGGCCATGACATTGTATGGGCGGAGCCAACGTAATGATGTAACAGCGAGGCATAAGAAAGCAGTGTTTACGCCATGATGTGGACAAACGAGACTTTGCATCATGGGTGTACAGAAACTGTGTGATGCTAATAGTATACCGTAACCACAAAGCAGCAAACATAGCCATCTATGACCATTAAATAATAAATGCAGTAACAGTTACCCCGGACACCAGAAAATAAACGCAATGGGCAACATGTCAGCACAAAATAAACGCAATGTGGGGAACATGTCAGTATAAAATAAATGCAATGCGGGCAACATGTCAGTACAAAATAAACGCAATGCGGGCAAACATGTCAGTACAAAATGAACGCAATGCGGGCAAACATTTCAAAAGAAAATTAACTCAATGCGGGCAAACATTTCACCAGAAAATTATCTCAATGCGGGCAAACATTTCACCAGAAAATAAACGCAATGCGGGCAATCATTTCACCAGAAAATAAACGCAATGCGGGCAAACATGTCAGTACAAAATAAACGCAATGCGGGCAAACATGTCAGTACAAAATAAACGCAATGCGGGCAAACATGTCAGTACAAAATAAACGCAATGCGGGCAAACATGTCAGTACAAAATAAATGCAATGCGGGCAAACATGTCAGTACAAAATAAACGCAATGCGGGCAAACATGTCAGTACAAAATGAACGCAATGCGGGCAAACATTTCACCAGAAAATAAACACAATGCGGGCAAACATTTCACCATAAAATAAACGCAATGCGGGCAAACATGTCAGTACAAAATAAACGCAATGCGGGCAACATGTCAATACAAAATTAACGCAATGCGGCCAACATGTCAGTACAAAATAAACGCAATGCGGGCAAACATTTCACCAGAAAATTAACGCAATGCGGGCAAACATTTCCCCAGAAAATAAACGCAATGCGGGCAAACATTTCACCAGAAAATAAACACAATGCGGGCAAACATTTCACCATAAAATAAACGCAATGCGGGCAAACATGTCAGTACAAAATAAACGCAATGCGGGCAACATGTCAATACAAAATTAACGCAATGCGGCCAACATGTCAGTACAAAATAAACGCAATGCGGGCAAACATTTCACCAGAAAATTAACGCAATGCGGGCAAACATTTCCCCAGAAAATAAACGCAATGCGGGCAAACATTTCACCAGAAAATAAACGCAATGCGGGCAAACATTTCACCAGAAAATTAACGCAATGCAAGCAAACATTTCACCAGAAAAGAAACGCAATGCGGGCAAACATTTCACCAGAAAATTAACGCAATGCAAGCAAACATTTCACCAGAAAATAAACGCAATGCGGGCAAACATTTCACCAGAAAATAAACGCAATGCGGGCAAACATTTCACCAGAAAAGAAACGCAATGCGGGCAAACATTTCACCAGAAAAGAAACGCAATGCGGGCAAACATTTCACCAGAAAATAAACGCAATGCGGGCAAACATGTCAGTACAAAATAAACGCAATGCGGGCAAACATGTCAGTACAAAATAAACGCAATGGGGGACAACATGTCAGTACAAAATAAATGCAATGCGGGCAAACATGTCAGTACAAAATAAATGCAATGCGGGCAAACATGTCAGTACAAAATAAGCGCAATGCGGGCAAACATGTCAGTACAAAATGAACGCAATGCGGGCAAACATTTCACCAGAAAATTAACGCAATGCGGGCAAACATTTCACCAGAAAATAAACGCAATGCGGGCAAACATTTCACCAGAAAATAAACGCATTGCGGGCAAACATGTCAGTACAAAATAAACGCAATGCGGGCAAACATGTTAGTACAAAATAAACGCAATGCGGGCAAACATGTCAGTACAAAATAAACGCAATGCGGGCAAACATGTCAGTACAAAATAAACGCAATGCGGGCAACATGTCAGTACAAAATTAATGCAATGCGGGCAAGATGTCAGTACAAAATTAACACAATGCGGGCAAACATTTCACCAGAAAATTAATGCAATGCGGGCAAACATTTCACCAGAAAATTAACGCAATGCGGGCAAACATTTCACCAGAAAATAAACGCAATGCGGGCAAACATTTCACCAGAAAAGAAACGCAATGCAGGCAAACATTTCACCAGAAAATTAACGCAATGTGGGCAAACATTTCACCAGAAAATTAACGCAATGCGGGCAAACATTTCACCAGAAAATAAACGCAATGCGGGCAAACATTTCACCAGAAAAAAACTGCAATGCGGGCAAACATTTCACCAGAAAATTAACGCAATGCAAGCAAACATTTCACCAGAAAATAAATGCAATGCGGGCAAACATTTCACCAGAAAAGAAACGCAATGCGGGCAAACATTTCACCAGAAAAGAAACGCAATGCGGGCAAACATTTCACCAGAAAAGAAACGCAATGCGGGCAAACATTTCACCAGAAAAGAAACGCAATGTGGGCAAACATTTCACCAGAAAAGAAATGTAATGCGGGCAAACATTTCACCAGAAAAGAAACGCAATGCGGGCAAACATTTCACCTGGAAAAAAAAACGCAATGTGGGCAAACATTTCACCTGGAAAAGAAATGCAATGTGGGCAAACATTTCACCAGAAAAGAAACGCAATGCGGGCAAACATTTCACCTGAAAAAAAAACGCCATGCGGTCAAACATTTCACCAGAAAAGAAACGCAAGGAGGGCAAACATTTCACCAGAAAAGAAACACAATGCGGGCAAACATTTCACCAGAAAAGAAATGCAATGTGGGCAAACATTTCACCAGAAAAGAAACTTAATGCGGGCAAACATTTCACCAGAAAAGAAACGCACTGCGGGCAAACATTTCACCTGGAAAAAAAACGCCATGCGGGCAAACATTTCACCTGGAAAAGAAACGCAATGCAGGCAAACATTTCACCAGAAAATTAATGCAATGCGGGCAAACATTTCACCAGAAAATAAACGCAATGCGGTCAAACATTTCACCAGAAAAGAAACGCAATGCGGGCAAACATTTCACCAGAAAATTAACGCAATGCAAGCAAACATTTTACCAGAAAATAAACGCAATGCGGGCAAACATTTCACCAGAAAAGAAATGCAATACAGGCAAACATTTCACCAGAAAAGAAACGCAATGCGTCTAAACATTTCACCAGAAAAGAAACGTAATGCGGGCAAACATTTCACCAGAAAAGAAACGCAATGCGGGCAAACATTTCACCTGGAAAAAAAAACGCAATGTGGGCAAACATTTCACATGGATAAGAAACGCAATGCGGGCAAACATTTCACCAGAAAATTAACGCAATGCGGGCAAACATTTCACCAGAAAATAAATGCAATGCGGGCAAACATATCACCAGAAAAGAAACGCAATGCGGGCAAACATTTCACCAGAAAAGAAACGCAATGCAAGCAAACATTTCACCAGAAAAGAAACGCAATGCGGGCAAACATTTCCCCAGAAAATAAACGCACTGCGAGCAAACATTTCACCAGAAAAGAAACGCAATGCGGGCAAACATTTCCCCAGAAAATAAACGCAATGCGGGCAAACATTTCACCAGAAAATAAACGCAATGCGGGCAAACATTTCACCAGAAAAGAAACGCAATGCGGGCAAACATTTCACCAGAAAAGAAACGCAATGCGGGCAAACATTTCACCAGAAAAGAAACGCAATGCGGGCAAACATTTCACCTGGAAAAAAAACCGCAATGCGGGCAAACATTTCACCTGGAAAAGAAACGCAATGCGGGCAAGCATTTCACCAGAAAAGAAACGCAATGCGGGCAAACATTTCACCTGGAAAAGAAACGCCATGCGGGCAAACATTTCACCTGGAAAAGAAACGCAATGCGGGCAAACATTTCACCTGGAAAAGAAAGCATTTACTCACCTGGCAGAAGTCTCCGGCCTGTGGCGCGCTGCTCCCGGGACCATCTTGCTCCTGATCTTCTCTCCCGCGCTGACAGGGCTACGGCAAGATGGCGCCCGAAGCCCTGTACTGGAGACACAAATAGTCTCCAGTACAGGGCTCCGGCAGCCATCTTGCCGTAGCCCTGCTCGAAGAAAGTAAGGAGGCTGGAGCTGGAACTCTAGTTTATTACAACGGGAGGCTCTATGGATCTGGAGATTGGTCGCGCGCACACCTACAGGATTGAATTCAAAATTGGATGTCAGTCTGACTTATGACATCAGAAATTGAACTACTGTGTATGTAGGGCCTGCCTCTCTCTGTTCCATGTATTCTCCCATTCATCCTTCCTTCTAGCAATTTGTGTATTTTTACTTACTATGCTTTTGTATTCTCACATATTACCACTCCATCTTATCGCTGCAGTATCTGCAATATATATATTTCTTATGTAACCAGTTTGTGTATTTATCTTTATACTGAATCATAACATCATTGGTTTTGTATTCATTTTCTACTTTTGGCCATAACTGAACATAATTATTTGAAGGTTGACTTTTTTTGTTTTAAAAACACTTTTCTGTTATTGGTCGGATGAAATATGCTAATTTTTTGAGATAGGAATTTTGGGTTTTCATGAGCTGCATGCCAAAATCATCAATAAGAAAACAATAAAAGGCTTGAACTACTTCAGTTGTGTGTAATGAATCTAAAATATATGAAAGTCTAATGTTTATCAGTACATTACAGAAAATAATGAACGTTATCACAATATGCTAATTTTTTGAGAAGATCCTGTATAATTGGTGTACTTCTTCACACTGACAGACCAAACTCACTGTGTAACGCACTGCAAACAGCTGCAAATCAGCTGTTTGCAGCTAATCACTGCAAACACTGCAAATCATGAGTGACGTCGTCACACACATGCGCAGAGAGTGCCCGGCAACGGGAGCGCGATCTAGGACGCGCTCCTCCAGGCCAGCGCAGGCGTACTACTCCGGGTCATTGCGACCCGGAAGTAGTAAGAGGCAAAGAGACATGACAGATTCGGCAGCCCGAACAGTTTGGCTAACACAGCCGAACTGTTCGCCCTACATTAGTTGTGACGGCCATGCTGGACTGGTGCGCACCATGGCCAGAGTGCAGGCCATAGCAGTTTTAAAGCCCATATGGTCGGGCTGAGGTAGCTGAATGACAGAGCAACAGTGACAGTGTCCAGCTGATCGAATTTGGTCTGTCTACAATGAAGCAACGACCTTATCTATTTTCTTGGGTCAGGTGTGCCCACCAACCCCAACACACTCAGATAGCCGTCGGTCATTGCTTCATTGTGATACGCAAGCCCCTTCACTGTGGCAAGGTAATGATCACGAAGGGGAATTGACACATGTACATGCCTTTTGTTTTGTTGTTGCAGCTGCAGTTCAGCTTTGATTTGGGCTATTGTTGCTGTGGGTGTATGTGGTGGGGGGCTGTTTATTATTTTTCATATACTACGTGTACTTTTCCTGACGAAGCGCCGCTTATGGAGTGAAACTAGCACTAGTCGATTTGCACTACCACTGTATATATTTTTAGCACTCCTTTGTCTTTCCCTAGCAACTTTACTACCTTCTGTGAAAGGTGTTGGTATTACTACTATGTAGGTTATATAGCTACAGACCATTAATACTGCTGTGGATCATTGCAGCTTTATATATTGACTCTACATTTTGCCAACAAATTGGGGGGCGTGGATCCGGAAGCGCTAAGGCGAGGCGTTGTACTAAAGAATGTCTCCATGTCGGACATCACCATGAGATTGCTAGAGCGTCCTGTCTTTGCCTGCGTGGACATGGGAGGAGGAGGATTACTGGCAGCGGCACCTTTATTCCGTTGTGCTGTGACATCACCCTTAAATGCACTGTAAAGTATAGTTGCCAGCTTGTTCTGCATGTGCAGCATCCTTTCTGCCTTCAGGTGAGTTGGTAACATGTCCGCCACTTTGTGCCTATACCGAGGGTCTAGTAGTGTTTTTAGTTTTTTTATACGAGGGTCCCTCAACAGGCTGGACAGCATGAAAGATGCCATCTGCATGAGGTTGGATCCAGATATACTATCCATCTCCTCTTGCTCTACCTCAGTGATGTCAGGTAAGTTCTCCTCCTCCCCCTAGCCATGAACAATACAACAAGAGCGTTGAGCAGCGCAAGCCCCCTGTGATGCCCGCTGCAGTTATTCTTCTGCTGCCTCCTCCTCCTAAAAAAAACACCTTCCTCATCATTTGACTCCTCTTCCATACACAACTCTTCCTCCTCCTCCTCCTCCTCCTCCTTCCCCCTTCTGTGCTGCCACAGGTGTTGAGGAAACATCTGGTTCTGATGAGAATTGATCCCACAATGCTTCCTCCTGTAACTGTTCCTGTTCACGCTCATCCACAGCTTGATCCACCACTCTATGCACGGCACACTCCAGGAAGAAGGCATACGGGATCAAGTCGCTGATGGCGCCTTCACTGCGACTCACCATGTTTGTCAC
This sequence comes from Hyperolius riggenbachi, assembly GCF_040937935.1. NCBI lineage: Eukaryota > Metazoa > Chordata > Amphibia > Anura > Hyperoliidae > Hyperolius > Hyperolius riggenbachi. The sequence goes on from NC_090648.1 coordinate 206,391,151, forward strand.
CTCCTCAAACGGTTGCATGAGCCTGCAGGCATTTCGCATGAGTGTCCAGTGCTTCGGCCAAAACATCCCCATCTCTCCAGACTGTGTCCTTTGACTGTAGTTGTAGAGATACTGTTTGATGGCTTTCTCCTGTTGTAGCAGGTGGTCGAACATCAGAAGGGTCAAATTCCAGTGAGTCGGGCTATCACAAATCAAACGCCTCACCGGCAAGTTGTTTCTCCACTGAATATAGGCCAAACATGCCGTGGCCGTGTAAGACCGCCTGAAATGCCCACAGGACATCCTGTAAGCCTGGGTACTTAGACACAAATCCCTGGATTACGAGATTGAGCACATGTGCCATGCAGGGTACATGTGTCAACTTTCCCAAATTCAAAGCCGAAATTAGATTGCTGCCATTGTCACACACCACGTTGCCGATCTCAAGTTGGTGCGGGGTAAGCCACTGATCCACCTGTTTGTTAAGAGCAGCCAGGAGAGCTGATCCAGTTTGACTCTCCGCTTTGAAGCAAGACATGTCTAAGATGGTGTGACACTGTTGTACCTGGCATGCAGCATAGGGAGCTGGGGCTGTGTAGCTGGAGAGGTGATCGCAGCACAAGTAGAGTTGGGCTACCACGTAGCTAAGGAGAAGGAGGACGACAGTGAAGAGGATGTAGCAGGAGAAGTAGGAGGAGAAGGAGAGGAGGTGGCAGCAGGCCTGCCTGCAAGCTGTGGAGGTGTCACAACTTGGTCTGCTGCACAGCCACGTACTCCCTGCTTGCCATCGGTCACCAGGTTGACCCAATGGGCTGTGTAAGTAATGCCCTGACCATGCTTGGCAGACCAGTCATTCGTGGTTGGATGGAAACTTGACCCAACGCTGTGTGCCAGAGATTACACCACTTGCCTTTCTACTTCCCGGTACAGTTTGGGTATCACCTTTTTTGAGAAATAATTGCGGCCTGGTATCTTCCACTGTGGTGGCCCAATGGCCACACATTTTCGGAAGGCCTCGGAAGGCCTCAGAGTCCACCAGCTGGTATGGTAACAGCTGGCGGGATAACAGTTCCGCCAAGCCAGCTGTCAGACGCCGGGCAAGGGGGTGACTGGCAGACATTGGCTTCTTCCGTTTAAAGATTTCCCTCACGGACACCTGGCTACTGCTGTGGGCAGAGGAGCAGGGGCCGCTCAAGGTGAGAGGTGGAGTGGAGGAGGCTGGCTGTGATTGTAAAGGTGCAAGGGAGAAAGTAGCTGAAGAAGATGATGCACCTGAAGGGGGAAGAGGAGAAGGAGGGTGGCTTTGCTTTTGTGTGCTGCTTTTGCTCAGGTGGTCTTCTTATTGCAGTTTGTGCCTTTTCTGCATGTGCCTTCGTAAGGCAGTTGTCCCTACGTGGGTGTTGGCCTTTCCACAGCTCAATTTTTGGTGGCAGAGAGTACAAATTGCATTGCTTTGATCTTTGGCAGACACACTAAAAAATTTCCACACCGCTGAGCCACCCTGGGATGTGGACACTATGGTGGCTTCAGCAGCTGACGTTAAAGGGCATGTTGGCTGGCTGTCCATAGGTGGCGATACATGGCGCCGGACACTGCCACCAGCTGTTTCTGACGACGAGCTCCCCCTGCTTCTTTCAGCAACGTATCTCCTCCTACTCCTCTCTGACTCCCCCTCTGAACTGTCCTCCTGTTCATCTCTATTGGAAACCCACGTAGCATCCGTATCATCATAATCATCATAATAAACCTCCCCAGCTTCGCTTGTATCAAACACCTCCAAAACTGCACCAACAGCAGGTACTTCATCATCATCCTCCTCACACAAGGAATGAGGAGGCAGTGCTTTTAAAATATATTATATTGAAAATAGTTTTAAAAATAAACATAACGGGTAAGGAAAAACACCATTCTGAAATGTGAAATATATCATCACTTACGTTGGTAAGTAAGGTGATAAGTGTAACACCTATCTGTACTCATTATTGATGTAAAACAACACTTCCGCATATCTAAAACTACTAATTGCATCAAGTAAAAAGAATGTCAGGATGATAAAAAGACATTCAAGGGAGTGCTTTCTCACATGGCCGAGCACATTAATATTCTCCTGGCAATAGTTTGTTAATCAAATCATGCAAATTCATATTCGCATGATTTAAGCAATCACCAGCCCTAAATGCTGGTGATTGTTCTTGGGCCCAATAAATGATAAGCATGTTTTTTTTTGTGTTGTTTGCATTGCTCAGGAGGTGGTATGATTAGTCAAGAGGGGAAACAATGCATCCCAAGTAACTTTGCTAATTGCCATAATTTTGCTTATATTAGAAAAAAAGATCAAATGCAAAATTATAATATATCACGTAAACACATTCACAAACAGCAATAAGTTTTATTTTCTACATATTATTCCCATGTTGCTGGTTATTGCTTATGCTTCGTATAGTCTTTGCCTTGAATTTATTAGATAACATTATGTATAAGCCAATTGAACATTGAAGTTATTTTTGTTCCATTACTACCTGCAGTGCCTATTTTCACTATAAAGTATCTATCTACATTTATTAGCCTGCACTTATTTTTCTATATTCAGCTATTTGTATATACTACTAAAGCACTGCATTTTATAGTGTATATATATATATACATACTGTATACTTATAAATTGATGGCTCTTTTAAACTGTGCATAAATGATTGCCTTTTGCTCACGCTATATATTATAATTTTTAAAGTGCATTTATCACTCTTTCTAATGAAAGAATAATAATTAGCAACATAGCTTGGGTGTGCCTGTTACTTTACTATTAGAACAAATTCCTCACCTAAATATGACAAAGAGAGCAGATTTATATTAACTACATAACGACCGCGTCACCTGATTGGCGTGAATGTGGCGGCTCCTCCAGGACCGCGTAACGCCAATTGTGTGAAGTCCTGGGGGCGTGGTTTGCAGGGGAACGCACGCTTATGCATGAGCATCCCAGCTTTAATGACGGAGCACCGCACTGTCATCGGTCTCCCAGCGGCGATCGCCACTAGGAGACTGTTAGATGGTGAAACCGCCATCTATTTAAATTGTACGCCGCTTCGATCTATAGCAGCGCTGTACTGGAGGCAGCTGTGTCACTCGGCTGTCCCCTAGGAAGGCTCAAGAGCGATCGGCTCTCATAGGCTAATGTCTATGAGAGCCGATCGCTGTCATTGGCTGGCTGGGGGAGTGAGGGAGGGCGGGGGAATAAGTAAAAAAATACGCATTTTTATTTAAAAAATATACACAAATAAATTTAAAAAAAAACCACTACCTCCAGCAACGATCAGAGCCCACCAACAGAAATCTCTGTTGGTGGGCAGAAAAGGGGGGGGGGTTAATTTGTGTGCTAATTTGTATGACTCTACAGCGACCTATTAAAGCTGCAGAGCCCTGAATTGCAAAAAATAGCCTGGTCACTAGGGTTTTTAACCTCCCTGGCGGTAAGCCCGAGCTGAGCTCGGGCTATGCCGCTGGGAGGCACCGCTCAGGCCCCGCTGGGCCGATTTGCATAATTTTTTTTTGTTACACGCAGCTAGCACTTTGCTAGCTGCATGTAACCTCCGATCGCCACCGCTACCCGCCGATCCGCCGCTATACCCGTCGCCGCAGCCGCCCCCCCCCAGACCCGGTGCGCTTCCTGGCCAATCAGTGCCAGGCAGCGCTGTGGGGTGGATCGGATTCCCCTTTGACGTCACGACGTCGGTGACGTCATCCCGCCCCGTCGCCATGGCGATGGGGGAAGCCCTCCAAGAGATCCCGTTTGAACGGGATCTCTTGATCTCCGTTCGCCAAAGGCGATCGGAGGGGCTGGAGGGATGCCGCTCAGCAGCGGCTATCATGTAGCGAGACATTGTCTCGCTACATGAAATTTTTTTTTTTAAAAAGGTATTTGCTGCCCCCTGGTGGATTTTAACAAACCGCCAGGGAGGTTAAATCATATCTGGAAAACTGATGGCAATTCATAAACATATAAAAAATAGTGAGGTTAACTTTCCATACAGTATGATTGTTTTGTTTTTTTACTACGTTCTTACTAATGGAAAGCCAATGTCTAACTGTGTAAATATAACTTCTCTCTGGCTCTTTTTAAAGTGATTTTGTGTTTCTGTAAAAAAATCATAGCAATCCTCCTCTGTTGTGCTGTAATATAGATCCCACCATGGCACCATACTAGCACCTGGTCTGTTGGATTCACTGTTTGCATTTATCAAAAATGTATAACAAAACAAAGTTTAAAATTATATGAAACCAGTAATCCCCTGATTTTTTTCAAGAATCGACCTCCCCTACACTCACGCTTGCCAGCCGAAAAATTGGCACACTCCCCCGTGACCGACGCATGCCTCCATGGCTGATGCACACTTCCTTCCCCCTCCTTTGCCATGACAAATGTGTGTCAGCTTGTGCTTTGCATTTCTTGGACTCAGCTGCATCTATTGTGTATAGAACCAAAAATGTTATAATTGTGTAGCTATCCCGATATTTATGGACCTGACTGTACAAGCAGGGATGGCCAGAAATGCTGATTTCTGACTCTGTGTATTTCTGATTGATTTACCATTTCCATGTAACCTTTTTGGTTAGTTTTCGCATTATCTGACTGGCCAAGTACTTCCGAGTTGTTTCTGCATTCTCTGATTAGTCCAATGCTTCAGACTGGTCTGAAATTACAGAGTTTCTCTAATGCAGTATTTCTGCCAAAATCTGATTTCCGAGTTATTTCCGAGTTCCAAGTAGTACCTTTTTTGGTAATTTTTTTCCATTCCCTGATTGGCTAAATACTTCTGAGCGGTTTCTGCATTCTCTTATTGGTCCAATGCTTCAGAGTCCTGCGAATGGTCTGAAATGAGTTGTGGTAATGCAGTATTTCCAATTTCTGAGTTCTGATCAGAATACGACCGTAAATGCGGATTTCCAATCGGAAACGTGGAAATTTCAATTCTGCAAAATCCGAATGAGCATCCATAGATATAAGTAGTACAATATACGACTAACAAAAGATATTTTAGAAATACATTCTTATCAAAATCCTGCACAATTATATATATATATATATATATATATATATATACACACACACACACACACACACAGAGAAAGGTAAATGGATAAGTATTATTCTGAAGGAGTAGCAGTAAATGTCAGGCGGTAAATGTAGCAGACTAGATAACCAAAGTACCCGGCTGTTATGGTCATGTTAGCATCTATTTTACTAGATAACAGAGGAATTTAAATTACACTTAATGTCAGCTATTTTTAGCCGCAGTCGAGTGATGCAGGATGGTCGTGTTTAGTTTCCAAAGGTCCCCACTTTAAATGTTTTTTACCCTGTAAGTCTTCAATCTTTCAATATATTTGGCTGCAGGATGTGCTAGCTCCTTCATCAGTTTATAAAGCGACATTGATAATGGGCATTTTGAAATTGTCTCTAGTCAAAACCTTCCATTTTAAATTTGGACAAAGTCAAGAAGGTTTACAACAACAAATATTAGTTGATGGTCTGGTTCTGATTTGGGTTATACTTGCCACTTCCAGTCCTAGAGACAAAATTCATATAAATGTTTTGCTGTTTCTCTTGTCATCTAATGATGAGACAATCAATAAGAAATAATGCAGGAAAAGTGTAGATCACTAGGAAAGTTTTTATAGCTGTCTCTGCTGCTACTTACTAAAATTGACATGCTTCTTATTTTTATGGCAGGGTCACTGTGAATGGGAAGTGAGGTTAAATCTCTCCAATGTGGTCATGATCATGCAGAATGAAAAGCAAAACATTTAACTCTGGTACATGGTAAACGCTTAAAGGAGTTCTTTCGCGGAAAAAGTAGGCAGTTAAAAAATGTGACAGATGACAGGTTTTGGGCCAGTCCATCTTTTTAAGGGGGATTCTCAGGGCTTTCTTTGTTTTCAACAGCATTTCCTGACATAATAGTGTGCAAGTGATTAGGGAGGCCGGCTGGTATCTTGCTAATTTGGCAGTTAAACTGTTGTTCAGGAAATGCTGTTGAAAACAAAGAAAGCCCTGAGAATCCCCCTTAAAAAGATGGACTGGCCCAAAACCTGTCATTTGTCAAATTTTTTAACTGCCTACTTTTTTTGCGAAAGAACCCCTTTAAGTTTAAAGTTAAACCAGTAACGTCAATGTAGCAGAAAAGACCTGTAGAAGAAAAGGTGCCTTCTGTAAGGTGGAAGATGCCGGAAGCAACTCCAGGTAGCAAATCATGAAAAATGTTCTGCACTCCTCCATTGAAGATAAACATCACATCTCTTATTATCCATCCATTAAAATCTGCAGCAGTGGGGCAAGACATCAACTAAAACTGATGTGTTTCTGACCCTGCCGAGTCCTTAGTCAAAGCTACAATTATAGTTGTAGTTATCTGCAGCAGAGGTGCATAACAGAAACAAAAGCTACTGGATCTTTAGTTGTAGCGCTGACTAAGGACCCGGTAGGAACAAAAACACGGCAGCTTTTGTTGCCATCATGCCCCACTGCTGCATATTTTAATGGATGATTAATAAAAGATGTGATTTTTATCTTGAACAGAGGGAACATTTTTCAGTAGTGTGTCAATGCCTATAGTGATGGGCTAATCTTCATGCAGAGACATGGTACCTACCACAAGAAGTCAGGAAGTAGTGCAACAGACCAAAAGGTGGTCATGGTTTTGTCAAATTACAATAAAAAAACAAGGAAATTAATTGCTTATCAGGCCTTGAACCCACTAGAAAGTGCAGAATGCTATTGCTAGCGATTTGTGATAGCGTTTTGCAATCGATTTTGGGAGCGATTTCCCTGCTCCTATATTAGCATGGAAACACTCCCAAAATGCTGTAAGTCCTGTGATTGCGATTCGCTTAATTGCAATCACTGAAGTGGAATCTCTCCCATCCATTTACATTGGCAGAGCAATTAGGAAAATCGCTAGCGATTGAAAGCGCTCCCTAAAGGCTCAAAACAAAAATGCTCTAGTGTGTTCCAGGCCTCAGAGATATTTTTTTATATTTTTCAAAGGGCCAAATAAAACCCAGATACAAAATACAACTTTTAAGCTCTACTAAACACTGCTCAAAATATATATTTTTTGAAAGTAGAGGAACTACAGAATTCAAAGATAATTTTAGATGCTCTACATTGCATGAAATGGGCTAAAATATTTATCAAAGCACTTTCATTAAATGCACTAAAGTATTCACAGGTGCACGCAAGTACAGCAAATATTTCAGAATTTCCTTTTGAATTATAAACAATGAAACTATGGTAAGTGAATTAATGATACATATGTCTACATTTAAAATTGCCCATTTTTCATAGTTGCAAGCACTGACAACACACAAAATTGTAAATCAATGTGTTACTATCAATGTTTGCCCTAATTGATACTACAGTAAAATAATGTCCTAAAGTCATTCTTAAAACTGTAACATGTATGATGATACCTTTCATAGTGAACTTATAAACACGCTTACAGGGGCAGTGAAGATTTAATTATTTTATAACACAATGATGAAAGAGGGGATTTGAAAGGGAATTTAGAATATGGCTTTTAACAAGAGCTGCATGAATGACTAGAGAAAATTGACAGCTCAGCCAATGATACATGACCTTATTTATTAAGCCAAAGAATTGTAAAATGTGATCATCTGGTTTAGTATGGACCGACAAATGTAATTGCTAGGTGGGATACCAAAAATATGTACTGTCTATCCCCACAGCTCTCATCGGAGAGGCCACAATCAATTTCACTTCAATTTCAAATGAATAGGACTATCACATTTGCCTGTTCATTACCATGCTTTGAATTTCTAATGGGGAGTTGAAAACTTGAATTTTTCAGCACCACTTCCTATTCATTAATACTGTGGACCAATACAAATTTCACCACTGAATCTTTACTAGTCTAGTATATAAACCAATAGAATAGAGGGGGGGGGGGGGGGGGGTAAATAAGGAGGGATTCAAATGCTTGCCAATGTGACTCCTGATCACTTTTGCAGCTAAGATGGTTTACTTATATTGGTCTCCTAATAAGAGGGTAGAAAAAAACAGAAGACACATTAACAGAAGAACACAGAAAGAACAAAATAATTTAAATGAAAAGAAAAAAATACAGATGTAACCAGATAGTACAAATGAAAAAGAACAAAAAAGTTTTCATAAAATATTTTACTGTGTTTTTTATTTCAAACATAGTTGGTCATTTATCCATGTATTATAAATATGTAAGAGGTTAAAAATGATCTCTGTAACCTTTTTGGAAAAGCTTAAAGATACTGCTTCTTAAATTCTACTAATATATGAAACCAGAAGATACACATAACATCTCCAAACAATAGACATGTGGGTGAGCCCCAAAGCTATGTGCAATCTCATTTCAAGACATCCAAGCTGATGGTGAATGCAATAGCGTCATCAACATACAATGAATGAATCCACTAAGAGACACATATCTAGGTTCAAAGCAGGTCATTTCAGCACCCACCAGACCCAAAATTACACCTCCCTCTGAGTTGCTACAACTCAGAGCGGGAATAGTATTTAACACCACCGGGTATTTGAGAGGCAGCAGGGTGAGCCATCATTCAGCTCACCCTGCGCCCCGCTCACCGTCGGCACCATAATACGTACGCTCTTTGTTGAATTCAAAGCTTTCAACCCTTGAGTGGTATAGTCGAAGAGGGGAGTAGTAACCCCCTCTGCACTGAATTAGCCATATGAAGCAGAGGACTGGTAGCTGTGGTCTTGCAAGCTTCAGCACTGGATGCAAATATGTTCAGTTTATTTATTAACGACTTAGTAAATGGAACAGAAAAGTAGTTTAGTCATCTTCACAGATGATACAAAGTGATGTCAATTTCTTGACAATCAGCAGGATAGTGACATTCTGTGAAAGGATCTTGACAGGATGGTTAAATGGGCTGGCAAATGGCACATGAAATGTAATGCCAATGCAAGGTCAAGCATCTTGGCCAGTGGCACAGTACCATATAAATTAAATGGGATACAATTGAGAATATCAGACTCGAATACTCATTGATGTAAGTTAAGCAACTGTATTTAATACCAAGCAGCAAAAGCAAAATCATTAAGGGATGCATAAACCAGGAAAAAAATAAAAATAAAAAAGCAAACTGCAATGTCTCTAATATTGTAGTATTACTATTTGTAATACTGAAATATTTGGGAGGTCCCATCTGGAGTACGGGATATGGTTCTTTGCAACCTACTGCAAGAAGGACATTCAAATTTTACAATAGGTACACAGATGGGCAACTAAATTATTCAATTGGACTGAAGCTCTCACTTAACAGAAAAGGCAAGACTATCTGGACTTAGGCCTGAAACACACCAGAGGAGTTTTTCTGAGCGTTTTGAGTTTTTAAATCTGCTGCTAAGGTTATCCTATGTGTCTGTGCACACTGGAGCAATGAGGTTTTGTAAAAAAAACCCATAGCATTACATTGGGAAGAGCTTTTGAAACCTCTAAAAGCTCTTCCCAATGTAATGCTATGGGGTTTTTACAAAACCTCATTGCTCCAGTGTGCACAGACACATAGGATAACATTAGCAGCAGATTTAAAAACTCAAAACGCTCAGAAAAACTCCTCTGGTGTGCACCAGGCCTTACTGAGCTTGGACCAGGTATGATTTAGAGGTGACCTAATTAACATGCATACATACATAAAAAGGTTTAAAAAAAGTTATTGTAGCAATCAATTATTTTTCCCACAAAAGATCCTAGCTAGCAAAGATGTTCAACTCCACTGCTCTGACTAGCTAAGTACACTTACATTTGCTTCTAATGGAGGCAATTCAGGATGAACCTGACTTTATCCTCACTCTGAACAGCAACACTGCATACCAACTCCATAAAGATAGTGTCCTATTGGGAGTTGAGACCTGTGAAAGGTAAGAGTGTTAACCAGTTTACCATGTGCTGTCTCTTGTATTACCCTTACTGCATAGTGTGCTACATATATTCAGTTCTGGGAATGGAGCATTTTATTTCAGAAATTGGATGCTTAACACTTGCCATTAGAAAGAGAGAATGAGCTTCGTAAGATTCTAAAAAAAAACATTTACACCATCAGCATCTTAGACAACTAAGGTCCATATGCAATTTACTTTTTCTCCTGAGTTTTCTCCTAGGTGATAAGTTCACAACCTAAATAAAATGCCTTTTAAACCACCAGCAAGCAAACAAATGCTTAAAATAATTCTGACAGTACTTTTTCACCTACGTTTTGGTACTTTTTCCATTGCAAAGTGCTAAAAAGTTATTTTAAATCAAAGATGAAAAATTATCTCCTAGGAGAAAACTCAGGAGAAAAAGTGAATTGCATACGGCCCTAAGTGTTTAGTTGAGAGGAAAATTGCTGAGCATGCTGAGCATTTATTTTTCTCCCAAAACACTAGCCAATGGACAAGCAGAGGGAAAAGGGAAGAAAATGTTTGCAATGCTAGTTTATGTCAGTAAGCAGAATTTTGGGCGCAAGCATCAGTGGATACAATTAATGGGACTTTGACAAGCATCAACCACACTGGGAGGAGGGAGCTAACTAAAATGGCAGATGAGCTAACATATCTCAACTTGTCTTTTATTTTACTTGTCCCACCATAATTTATTTCAACAAATAATGAATAAAGAGGTTTATTTACTTGCAACAAAAACAGAAGCAGCAGGAAAATATTAATAACTGTTTTTAATGTGATCTGAACTGGAGAAAATGAGGTGGTGGTCCCAATGAAATATGTGACAGCAGCTTAGACGGCCACAGCACAGCCTTTGCATACAGACATTACAGACAGTAATCACAATAAAAAGATCACCCTACCTTGTGTGCATACATCTAATCAATACTAATTTTTAACAAGATTGGAGCTAAATCATTTCATCTTTAAAAAGCAAACTGATGAAACTAGCACTCTGCCAGGAAAGATACCATAATGATATCTAACTATACTATAAATACATATGCCACATATAGTAAGGTAGTGTAAATCTAGACATACCCTCCCACACATTTTACAGACTCAATTCCTTATTCTGTGCGCCAGCAGCAGCAGACAAACTACAGAAAATGGTCCCACTTTAAATAACTAGTATCCTTTATGACCTGTACCTTCATTATATATCTTAACATTTAGAAATGTGATTCAAAGTTTAGGAAATATAATGGCTGACTAGTGCATAGTATAGTATCATTTCATCTGTTAGGTTTTCACAATGTATCCCTAGTTGCTTTTGAAGCTCACTTATCTGATTGCCCTTTGGACCCATTATTTTAACAAGTGTAATATTGCAAGTAGCAGTTTTCTTGCAGGTATTTCTATTTTAGCTGTCCTGTCTAGGATATCTCTTTTAATTGGTTCCTCTGCTCTTTGCATTTATGTTTTTCTTGACAGGGAGACCTGAAATGTATGCACCGTCCTTCACTTTTGACATCCTTCAAAGATGGTTGTCTCTTATGGCTAAATTATCTATGCATCGTCTATTGAGGCACTAACAGTTATGTTTATCATGCGTATCAAGTCATTTATAAAGGCTAAACATTGATTTATATTCCCCCATGCACTATCCTTTATTGATCAATATGCGTGCAGTCACTGCAATTTTTCACTTGCTGTATTTTTTTGCAATAACAGGGAGACTAATTAGTGTGGCTAATTGTTTACTTAAAGAGACACTGAAGTGAACAAAAAATATGATATAATGAATTGGTTGCGTAGTACGGATAATTACTAGAACATTAGTAGCAAAGAAAATATTCTCATATTTTTATTTTCAGTTATATAATATTTGTATAACATTGCATCATTCTCTAATATTTGCAGTGTACACACTACTCTAAATAATTTTACAGAGCAGGCCTGAAAACTATTGAACCCTTCTCTGCAGAGAAAAAGAAAATACATTGACTGACAGTTGAGATAACAGTTTCAGAAGACAGAGCTCTCTGCGACTTTGAAAGTCTTGAGGAAACAAATTGGCGTGAAAATTGGTGGACGGAACATCAGTAGCCTTCGGTATGCTGATGACACAACTCTTCTCTCAGAAACGGCGGATGGCCTGCAGCATCTGATTAATTGAATCAAAGATGAAAGTGCAAAGTTTGGCCTCCACCTGAATATCAAAAAAGACCAAGATCATGACAACAGTAGATGACTGCAATATCAAGATAGCAGTTGACAATAAAAAGATCGAGTGTTTGCAGGAATTCACCTTCCTCGACTCTCAGATCGATCGAAATGGTGATTGTAGTCATGGAATAAAACGTCTGATAACCCTCGGCAGAAACACGATGGTAAGCAGGAACCAAGTATGGAAAAGCAAAGACATTAGCATTACGACCATATGTAGACTGGTTCATACCATTGCTTTCCCCATAACCATGTATGGCTCTTAAAGTTGGATCCTAGGAAAAGCAGATAGAAGAAAGATCGACTTCGAGTTACATAGTTACATAGTTACATAGTTACATAGTTACATAGTTATTTTGGTTGAAAAAAGACATACGTCCATCGAGTTCAACCAGTATAAAGTACAACACCAGCCTGCTCCCTCACATATCCCTGTTGATCCAGAGGAAGGCGAAAAAACCCTTACAAGGCATGGTCCAATTAGCCCCTAAAGGGAAAAATTCCTTCCCGACTCCAGATGGCAATCAGATAAAATCCCTGGATCAACATCATTAGGCATTACCTAGTAATTGTAGCCATGGAAGTCTTTCAACGCAAGGAAAGCATCTAAGCCCCCTTTAAATGCAGGTATAGAGTTTGCCATAACGACTTCCTGTGGCAATGCATTCCACATCTTAATCACTCTTACTGTAAAGAACCCTTTCCTAAATAAATGGCTAAAACTTTTTTCCTCCATGCGCAGATCATGTCCTCTAGTCCTTTGAGAAGGCCTAGGGACAAAAAGCTCATCCGCCAAGGTATTATATTGCCCTCTGATGTATTTATACATGTTAATTAGATCCCCTCTAAGGCGTCTTTTCTCTAGACTAAATAAACCCAGTTTATCTAACCTTTCTCGATAAGTGAGACCTTCCATCCCACGCATCAATTTTGTTGCTCGTCTCTGCACCTGCTCTAAAACTGCAATATCTTTTTTGTAATGTGGTGCCCAGAACTGAATTCCATATTCCAGATGTGGCCTTACTAGAGAGTTAAACAGGGGCAATATTATGCTAGCATCTCGAGTTTTTATTTCCCTTTTAATGCATCCCAAAATTTTGTTAGCTTTAGCTGCAGCTGCTTGGCATTGAGTACGATTATTTAACTTGTTGTCAATGAGTACTCCTAAGTCCTTCTCCAAGTTTGATGTCCCCAACTGTATCCCATTTATTTTGTATGGTGCTAGACCATTAGTACGTCCAAAATGCATGACCTTACATTTGTCAACATTGAATTTCATCTGCCATGTATGTGCCCATATAGCCATCCTATCCAGATCCTGTTGCAATATGACACTATCTTCCTGAGAGTTAATGATTCTGCACAATTTTGTATCATCTGCAAAAATAGCAACATTGCTCACTACTGCATCTACTAGGTCATTAATAAATAAATTGAAGAGCACTGGACCCAGAACAGACCCCTGTGGGACCCCACTGCTAACAGTCTCCCATTTTGAGTATGATCCATTGACCACAACTCTTTGTTTTCTGTCCATTAGCCAGTTCCCTATCCATGAACACAGACTCTTCCCCAGTCCTTGCATCCTCAACTTTTGCACCAGACTTTTGTGGGGAACAGTGTCGAAGGCCTTTGCAAAATCCAAGTATATCACATCTACAGCATTCCCAATATCCATATTAGCATTCACTACCTCATAAAAGCTGAGCATGTTAGTCAAACAGGACCTGTCTTTAGTAAACCCATGTTGATGCTGAGAAATAAGATTATTTTCTACTATGAAGTCATGTATAGTATCTCTTAGTAACCCCTCAAATATTTTGCATACAACTGATGTTAAACTTACAGGTCTATAATTTCCTGGATCAGATTTTTTGCCCTTCTTAACCACTTCCCGACCGCCGTATGTACAATTGGCGGCCGGGAAGTGCACCCCGCAAGGACCGCCGTATTGACAATTGGCGGCGGTCCTTGTAGGGGCATGGGCGGAGCGATCGCGTCATCAGTGACGCGATCCTCCGCCTCCGCCTGGCGCCGCTCACCCGCCGCAACATCCCGCCGGCCATACGGAAGCGCCGGCGGGATGTTAACCCCGCGATCGCCGCATACAAAGTGTATAATACACTTTGTAATGTTTACAAAGTGTATTATACAGGCTGCCTCCTGCCCTGGTGGTCCCAGTGTCCGAGGGACCACCAGGGCAGGCTGCAGCCACCCTAGTCTGCACCAAGCACACTGATTTTTCCCCCCCCCCTGCCCCAGATCGCCCACAGCACCCATCAGACCCCCCCCCTGCCCACCCCCCAGACCCCTGTTTGCACCCAATCACCCCCCTAATCACCCATCAATCACTCCCTGTCACTATCTGTCAACGCTATTTTTTTTTTTATCCCCCACCCTGCTCCCTGCCCCCTCCTGATCACCCCCCACCCCTCAGATTCTCCCCAGACCCCCCCCCCCCAGACCACCCCCCCTGTTTACTGTATGCATCTATCCCCCTGATCACCTGTCAATCACCTGTCAATCACCTGTCAATCACCTGTCAATCACCCATCAATCACCCGTCAATCACCCCCTGTCACTGCCACCCATCAGCCAGCCCCTAACCTGCCCCTTGCGGGCAATCTGATCACCCCCCCACACCAATAGATCGCCCGCAGATCCGACATCAGATCACCTCCCAAATCCATTGTTTACATCTATTCTCTCCTCTAAACACACACTAATTACCCATCAATCACCCATCAATCACCCCCTATCACCACCTGTCACTTTTACCTATCAGATCAGACCCTAATCTGCCCCTTGCGGGCACCCAATCACCCGCCCACACGCTCAGATTGCCCTCTGACCCCCCCTTATCAATTCACCAGTGCATTAATTACATCTGTTCTTCCCTGTAATAACCCACTGATCACCTGTCAATCACCTGCCAATCACCTATCACCCATCAATCACCCCCTGTCACTGCCACCCATCAATCAGCCCCTAACCTGCCCCTTGCGGGCAATCTGATCACCCACCCACACCATTAGATCGCCCGCAAACCCGCCGTCAGATTACCTCCCAAATGTATTGTTTACATCTGTTATCTTCTCTAAACACCCACTAATTACCCATCAATCACCCATCAATCACCCCCTATCACCACCTGTCACTGTTACCTATCAGATCAGACCCTAATCTGCCCCTTGCGGGCACCCAATCACCCGCCCACACGCTCAGATTGCCCTCAGACCCCCCCCTTATCAATTCGCCAGTGCATTAATTACATCTGTCCTTCCCTGTAATAACCCACTGACCACCTGTCAATCACCTGCCAATCACCTATCACCCATCAATCACCCCGTCACTGCCACCCAACAATCAGCCCCTAACCTGCCCCTTGCGGGCAATCTGATCACCCACCCACACCAATAGATCGCCCGCAGATCCGACATCAGATCACCACCCAAGCGCAGCGTTTACATCTATTCTCTCCTCTAAACACCCACTAATTACCCATCAATCACCCCCTATCACCACCTGTCACTGTTACCCATCAGATCAGACCCTAATCTGCCCCTTGCGGGCACCCAATCGCCCGCCTACACGCTCAGATTGCCCTCAGACCCCCCCTTATCAATTCGCCAGTGCAATATTTACATCTGTTCTCCCCTGTAATAACCCACTGATTACCTGTCAATCACCTATCAATCACCCATCAATCACCCCCTGTCACTGCCACCCATCAATCACCCCCTGTCACTTCCACCCATCAATCACCCGCTGTCACTGCCACCCATCAATCAGCCCCTAACCTGCCCCTTGCGGGCAAACTGATCACCCACCCACACCAATAGATCGCCCGCAGATCCGACATCAGATCACCACCCAAGCGCAGTGTTTCCATCTATTCTCTACCCTAAACACCCACTAATTACCCATCAATCACCCCCTGTCACTGCTACCTATCAGATTAGACCCCTATCTGCCCCTAGGGCACTCAATCACCCGCCCACACCCTCAGAATGCCCTCAGACCCCAGCCCTGATCACCTCGCCAGTGCATTGCTTGCATCTATTCCCCCCTCTAATCACACCTTGAGACACCCATCAATCACCTCCTGTCACCCCCTAGCACACCTACCCATCAGATCAGGCCCCAATTTGCCCCGTGTGGGCTCCTGATCACTCGGCCAATCCCTCAGATCCCCCTCAGACCCCCTTCCGATCACCTCCCCAGTGCATTGATTGCATCTATTTTCCCCTCTAACCACCCCCTGAGACACCCATCAATCACCTCCTGTCACCCCCCTAGCACTCCTATCCATCAGATCAGGCCCAATACAACCTGTCATCTAAAAGGCCACCCTGCTTATGACCGGTTCCACAAAATTCGCCCCCTCATAGACCACCTGTCATCAAAATTTGCAGATGCTTATACCCCTGAACAGTCATTTTGAGACATTTGGTTTCCAGACTACTCACGGTTTTGGGCCTGTAAAATGCCAGGGCGGTATAGGAACCCCACAAGTGACCCTATTTTAGAAAAAAAGACACCCCAAGGTATTCTGTTAGGTGTATGACGAGTTCATAGAAGATTTTATTTTTGTCAAAAGTTAGCGGAAATTAATTTTTATTGGTTTTTTTTCACAAAGTGTCATTTTTCACTAACTTGTGACAAAAAATAAAATCTTCTATGAACTCGCCATACACCTAACGGAATACCTTGGGGTGTCTTCTTTCTAAAATGGGGTCACTTGTGGGGTTCCTATACTGCCCTGGCATTTTAGGGGCCCTAAACCGCGAGGAGTAGTCTAGAAAACAAATGCTTCAAAATGACCTGTGAATAGGACGTTGGGCCCCTTAGCGCACCTAGGCTGCAAAAAATTGTCACACATGTGGTACCGCTGTACTCAGGAAAAGTAGTATAATGTGTTTTGGGGTGTATTTTTACACATACCCATGCTGGATGGGAGAAATTTCTATGTAAATGGACAATTGTGTGTAAAAAAATCAAACAATTGTCATTTACAGAGATATTTCTCCCACTTAGCATGGGTATGTGTAAAAATACACCCCAAAACGCATTATACTACTTCTCCTGAGTACGGCGGTACCACATGTGTGACACTTTTTTACACCCTAAGTACGCTAAGGGGCCCAAAGTCCAATGAGTACCTTTAGGATTTCACAGGTCATTTTGCGACATTTGGTTTCAAGACTACTCCTCACGGTTTAGGGCCCCTAAAATGCCAGGGCAGTATAGGAACCCCACAAATGACCCCATTCTAGAAAGAAGACACCCAAAGGTATTCCGTACGGAGTATGGTGAGTTCATAGAAGATTTTATTTTTTGTCACAAGTTAGCGGAAAATGACACTTTGTGAAAAAAAACTATTAAAATCAATTTCCGCTAACTTGTGACAAAAAAATAAAAACTTCTATGAACTCACCATACTCCTAACGGAATACCTTGGGGTGTCTTCTTTCTAAAATGGGGTCATTAGTGGGGTTCCTATACTGCCCTGGCATTTTAGGGGCCCTAAACCGTGAGGAGTAGTCTTGAAACAAAAATGACCTGTGAAATCCTAAAGGTACTCATTGCACTTTGGGCCCCTTAGTGCAGTTAGGGTGCAAAAAAGTGCCACACATGTGGTATCGCCGTACTCGGGAGAAGTAGTATAATGTGTTTTGGGGTGTATTTTTACACATACCCATGCTGGGTGGGAGAAATACCTCTGTAAATGACAATCTTTTGATTTTTTTACACACAATTGTCCATTTACAGAGGTATTTCTCCCACCCAGCATGGGTATGTGTAAAAATACACCCCAAAACACATTATACTACTTCTCCTGAGTACGGCGATACCACATGTGTGGCACTTTTTTGCACCCTAACTGCGCTAAAGGGCCCAAAGTCCAATGAGTACCTTTAGAATTTCACAGGTCATTTTGAGAAATTTCGTTTCAAGACTACTCCTCACGGTTTAGGGCCCCTAAAATGCCAGGGCAGTATAGGAACCCCACAAATGACCCCATTTTAGAAAGAAGACACCCCAAGGTATTCCGTTAGGAGTATGGTGAGTTCATAGAAGATTTTATTTTTTGTCAAAAGTTAGTGGAAAATGACACTTTGTGAAAAAACACAATTAAAATCAATTTCCGCTAACTTTTGACAAAAAAATAAAATCTTCTATGAACTCACTATACTCCTAACGGAATACCTTGGGGTGTCTTCTTTCTAAAATGGGGTCATTTGTGGGGTTCCTATACTGCCCTGGCATTTTAGGGGCCCTAAACCGTGAGGAGTAGTCTTGAAACGAAATTTCTCAAAATGACCTGTGAAATTCTAAAGGTACTCATTGGACTTTGGGCCCTTTAGCGCAGTTAGGGTGCAAAAAAGTGCCACACATGTGGTATCGCCGTACTCAGGAGAAGTAGTATAATGTGTTTTGTGGTGTATTTTTACACATACCCATGCTGAGTGGGAGAAAGATCTCTGTAAATGGACAATTGTGTGTAAAAAAAATTAACAAATTGTCATTTACAGAGATATTTCTCCCACCTAGCATGGGTATGTGTAAAAATACACCCCAAAACACATTATACTACTTCTCCTGAGTACGGCAATACCACATGTGTGGCACTTTTTTGCACCCTAACTGCGCTAAGGGGTCCAAAGTCCAATGAGCACCTTCAGGCTTTACAGGGGTGCTTACAATTTAGCACCCCCCAAAATGTCAGGACAGTAAACACACCCCACAAATGACCCCATTTTGGAAAGTAGACACTTCAAGGTATTCAGAGAGGAGCATGGTGAGTCCGTGGCAGATTTCATTTTTTTTTGTCGCAAGTTAGAAGAAATGGAAACTTTTTTTTTTTTTTTTTTTTTTTCACAAAGTGTCATTTTCCGCTTACTTGTGACAAAAAATAATATCTTCTATGAACTCACTATGCCTCTCAGTGAATACTTTGGGATGTCTTCTTTCCAAAATGGGGTCATTTGGGGGGTATTTATACTATCCTGGAATTCTAGCCCCTCATGAAACATGACAGAGGGTCAGAAAAGTCAGAGATGCTTGAAAATGGGAAAATTCACTTTTTGCACCATAGTTTGTAAACGCTATAACTTTTACCCAAACCAATAAATATACACTGAATGGGTTTTTTTTAATCAAAAACATGTTTGTCCACATTTTTCGCGCTGCATGTATACAGAAATTTTACTTTATTTGAAAACTGTCAGCACAGAAAGTTAAAAAAATCATTTTTTTGCCAAAATTCATGTCTTTTTTGCTGAATATAATAAAAAGTAAAAATCGCAGGAGCAATCAAATAGCACTAAAAGAAAGCTTTATTAGTGACAAGAAAAGGAGCCAAAATTCATTTAGGTGGTAGGTTGTATGAGCGAGCAATAAACCGTGAAAGCTGCAGTGGTCTGAATGGAAAAAAAGTGGCCGGTCCTTAAGGGGTAGAAAGCCCTAGGTCCTCAAGTGGTTAAATAATGGGAAAACGTGGGCTGTACGCCAATCCACTGGGACTCTGCCAGTTGCAAGAGAGTCACAAAAGATAAGATAAAGGGGTTTATCTATAACTGAACTTAATTCCCTTAGGACCCGAGGATGCATGCCATCCGGGCCAGGTGCCTTGTCTATTTTTAATTTATTTAGTCTTGCCTTCACTTCTTCCTGCGTTAAGTATTTAATATTACAGTTAGAAGATTGAGTTGTGGTGCTGGCGACGGTTGCTTCACATTCCATGGACAGCAAGGATGACGAACAAAGAAGTATTGGAACATATTAGACCAGATATGTCACTGGAAGTCAAGATCCCCAGACTCAGCCACGTGATGCGTTCAAATTCCTTAGAGAAATACCTAATGCTAGGACTGAGCAGTGGCAAAAGGCGACAAGGCTGCCATAGAACGCATTGGCTTGACAATAACAAAGCTGACACAGGATTGAGTTTAAGGCAACTGGCAGAAATAGTACAAGATCGGACAGCATGGAGAGAGCTAAATCAAAGAACCACCAAGAGTCAAATATGACTGAATGAATAACATCATCATCAAACAGCACAAATTTCTGTGTTAATAATTCTATCCGGATTGTACTTTGCATGCATTAAATAAATAAAACAAAAGCTAAAGTCAGACAGTAATTCAGTAATGTATACATTCAATCATAGGAGTGACTAGAGAAATGTTAGTGAGCAATGCACAATGTAATTAACAGGTGATGAAAGACCACGTATGAAAATGTAGGGGCATGTAGGCAAAAACATATTTCCACTAAATGTATTGAAGCCAATAGGTATGAAGAAACAAATTTTCAAGAAAGTTCTAATTTTTGCTCAAATGGGTATCTTGTGAAAATCCATAGTTTTCGCAAGCATATAGAATCCATGAAAAATGAAAATTTTAGTGAGGAAGATTCATACTCATATTTATAACCAGACCTTAACAGGTACATGGCTTTATTGCCAAATTGATGAGTTTATTTACAGAATCAGAATTTATTTCGCCAAGTACAACGAGAGTTGTACCCGGAATTGATTTTGGCACATACAGGGTTGGTGATGTTACAGATACATTGAGCATACAGTAGGTACAATAGATATACAGTAGATACATACAGTTTCTGCCGATACATACAGTAGATCCTACAGTAGGTACAAAACTTATAAAGGCATAGATAAAGAGTGTAGCATAAAGGAGCTTGTAGAAAGATGGACCCAGGAGAAAGGACCAGGGGGGAATCAGCTGCCATCCAGGCACTCAAAACGCTTCTGCAGCGATACTTTGAATCAGATGTCCCCCCAGTGTACTCCGGGAAGGGAGGGAGAGAGAGGAGAAGAAAGGGAGAGAAGTAAAGCTAGAGACGGAGAAGGTGAGGGAGCAGTGAGAGTGAGATCCCTTGGGATTGCAGTCTAAAAAAATGAAAGCAAAAAACAGGAGGAGCGCTCCGTAGTGTGATACCTTTTAATTAAGTAAAAAACTGCGCAATAAAAGTTACACTGTGTGCAGGTTACGTAAAGACGCGTTTCGGCGTGTCCACGCCTTTGTCGTTAACTAACAAAGGCGTGGACACGCCGAAACACGTCTTGACGTAACCTGCACCCAGTCACCTCGAAGGGATACCTGCAGTCCATTTACCATCTGGATCCTTGATGCCGCTGGCCACTGCAGCTTCAGGTTCTGCTTCTATGAGGGGATGTTTTTTCTGGGCTATATGCCAATTTTAATGCCTGCTGTCTATTTACATCTAGTAAGTGTAACTTTTAGTGCACAGTTTTTTACTTAATTAAAAGGTATCACACTACGGAGCGCTCCTCCTGTTTTTTGCTTTCCTTTCCAGTAGTTCGCTCACAGCCAAGTGCTTAAGGAGCTGCTAGTGTGTGATCAGTCTGCGGTCTACATTGACCATTTACCTGCGTCAGCGCAAGATTGCACATCCTTTTTTTTCAGTCTAAAAAAATGGCTGGTTAGTGTCACGATTGTGGAACTTTCTCCGTGATCAGCGCACAACGCGTGCGCTGACACGGCGGAAATCCTCCACAAGCGTATATTTGCAGGCACCCAGCAAAAGGTGCTACGCACCTGTAGAGGGAAATTCCTGCCGGCAGATGGCGCTGGGGAGTGCAGAGGAACCAATCCTCTGTACCTCCACAAGTGCCAGACAGGAATTGTACGAAGCGCAGAACGCAATCGCAAGAGAGGCGATTGCGAATGAGATTAAGCAAAGGGATAGGTTGTATGTGTGTGCGCCAATCCAGTCGCCACCCCGCGACCGCGCACACACAACAGCAGATGCGAAATAGGAATGCGATCGCGAGAGGTGCGATCGCCAGACGTGACACAAGGCAGAACAGAATAGAATACGAGGGTAGCAAAGGCACAGCAAATACAATAAGGAGATACGGAAAATAACAACCGCTAGCTAACCGCGAACACCGCACTCATTCGCAACAGTGCACGCGGTTATGCGCGATCTCCACATGATAAGCACAATAGAGACAAGCACGCCTAACTAACCATAAACAGACAAACATGAAACAGAGGACGCGAGCGCTTGCTTAACGGTTACCTCACCGAGCCTGCAGCAAGCGTAGCGGACAAGACAGACACACGAAAAACAGGAACTAGGCAGAAAGGATCCACCGCTCTTCCGCCAGAGCAAGTGTGATCCAAGCAGGAACACAGATCATAAAGATCCACAGCCGCTAACGCTAGCGGCTAGTGCGATCTAAACAAGACAGAGCGATTCGCTATCAACCGCCGCTGGTGACAGCGCAATCGCGACAGACAAGACAGAACAGAACAGAAGGATCCCCAGCGCTCGCAAAAAGTAGCTAGCGCGATCCCAGGAGACAGAACAGAAGGATCCCCAGCGCTAGCAAAAAGTAGCTAGCGCGATCCCAGAAGACAGAACAGAAGAGATAGCTGGTAGCAACCGCTGCACCAGCTATACTCCAAGAACAGAGATCAGAACCATTTCCTGTCAACCACCATAGGGACAGGACAATGGCAAACAGGCAAGACAAGACAGAACAGGCAATACAGATAATACAACCTGACTGGGCTAGCAGGGGAGCCTAAAGCAACCCCCAGGAATTAACTATACTAGATAGCAATGGCTGACACTCCAGCAGTGTCCATCAGGAACAGAGCATGGAAGGGAAATGTCCAGCAAAGCATTCTGGGAAACATAAAGCTCTTATAGTGCCAGTCATCAAAGAAGGCAGGTAGGGGATTTGCATAACGAATGTATGCAAATTCCCCAGCAAGAAAACAGACCAGAAACTTGCAATGGAAAGACAGGTCTCTGTTCCAGAGACCTGCAGCCCACAGACTAGAGGAATGGACAAACAGCTGTCTGCCTGTGCAGCCAGCTGAGCGGATCATCACAGTACCCCCCCTTCTAGGGATGGATTCCAGACATCCCTCAAAACTGGTATCATCACAAAACTCTAACTGAAGACTCATGAAGGTCAGGACAGCCCGACAAGGCCCAATTCCAGAGTCAGTCCATCCGAAACCGACCTCATCAGAAGCAGAAGCCACCGAAACATGCCCATCAGCACTACAAGTCTCAGCGTAACACCCATCAGGACTGTGGACACCAGAGAAGAAGCCATCGACACTCTCCAGACAATACCCACCACCTTCCAAGAAGCGTCCAAGAATACCAAACCTGCCGCAATACCTGTTCGAAGTGTCCCTTACAACACCAAAGCCATTGCTGATCGTATTCAGGGCACCAAGCAAAACCTTTCCCGGAATCTCCCAGAACGCCTTGAAGCTCCGCAGAGATCCCAAGAAGCCAGAACGCTCACCAGGCTCACATGGAGAACCACCAAGAACCCCTATGGAACCTATGATCATTCCAGACTCAAAATTAGTAGGACACCCATCAAGATCAGGATTTTCGGGGACCACTTCTGGGCATGCAAGCAGGCAGGCTATATCAGAACATGTCTCCACTGAGGAAGCATCTGAGTACGCTGGTAACCGAGGCACACTTGGGCTTTCTGGGTCACAGAGCACATCGGGGTACACTAGTACAGGAGAAACCTCAGGACATGTCGGGGAACTGCCAACCTCAGAGTCCGACACGACAAGACCAAAACCAGTACCGGGCAGAAAATCATCACGAGTAAAGATCACAGGTACTGGTCTTTCAAAAGAAGACTCGGACTCAAATTCAGAATTTTCTGTAACTGTAATATCATCATTGACTACACATGAATGAAGCTCCACAAGAGCTGCAAAAGTAGTCAGCAAGGCAGCAATGCCTACTGAAGTGGGCAACACCTCAGAAGGACCTGGGGGGCAGGAGACATCTCCTACAAGTTCTGCACCCTTTGGGAGGAACTCAGAGACCTTTAGATTATCAAACAAGACCTCAGGAACATCATTTTTCAAGTTGTCGAAGAAGGATTCTGTACTATCCATGTTACATGGCAAAACTGGAACTTTATTTTGAGAACAGGGCAGATGTCCCAGGGAAGGTTCCACCATAAACTGAGACTGAATTTCATCATCATGAGTGGAACGTACAGGAATATTCACTGGACCACACACTGACTCCCTAACTTTAATCTCGCTGCACCCAGAACTCTGCGTAGTAGTCAAACTAGCTTGCAATTCCAAAACTGCAGAAAGACAGGTAAAAATAGCAGCAATACCTAGACGAGCCTCTAGGGGCAGGGCAGGAGATATTGTACAAGGCAATATTGACTCATCCAGAGTACTGGGTGGAGAGTCAATACTTTCTTCAGAATCAGACTCGCAAATGTCAATGCAAGTGGACATCATGCCTTCATTCATGGTACAGGGCAGGTTCAGAGAAAGCTTCTCTGGACAAGGCAAAGAAGCTTCAGCATCAGATTCACAAAACCGAAGCGCTGTCTCACTCTTAGATCCGGCTAACAATGTCGAATCCGAGGAGTCAGAACGCAAAATTTGCGGATCCAAGATCGCTTTAGGTTGCGAAACTGACGCTTCCATATCGCAAACTTCCGCGATCTGCGGAGCAGACTGCAAGGCATCTAGAACAGAAACACTGGAGCAACTGTCATCAGGCAACAGGCCTGCACAGGTGCGAACAGAATAAGACATAGATTCATTTGCAAAAGAAATGGCGACATCAACAGGATAAACTTTATTAGGCATAAAAATTTTACTTTTGACGCTGCATAGTCGAGAAATTTTCCCCATAGCAGGGTCACAGACAGAAGATCTCAAAGATCTGTTTCTAACTGACAAAGGATCCCACACATCCTTGAGGAAACCGGCAGACTCATGCCGATCACAATCTGCAGGAACATCCGAGAAACAGGCATCAGATCGCACAGATTCAAACTGCACACTGTCAGGAGAGAATCCTTCGGGATTCGCACAGGAACCAACCACAGCGGCACACTCATTCATTTCAGATTGCACAAAGTCAAGACTCTCATGCTTTACCCCAGAAAGGCAGGAACAATCATCCGACAAAGATGTCTCTTTATTGGAATCAATTGGTTGGTGTGTGTGCAACTCATCCAAAATCGTTTGCCATACATAGATCACCAGATCCACATCATCCTTGTCACATTCATCGGAATCAATCAGAAGGTACATAGAATCGAGACAAGCATTCAAGACATCTTCGCTTTTTGCGATGTAAAAATCGCAAAAGGCTTTCCAATCAAAATCGAATTCTTCCAGCAAGGCCCCAATATCCCAGGAAGCAAATGGGGGTTCAAACAGGCCAGTATCCAAATAATCTCCATAGGGGTGGAGTTCAGGAACAAGAACAGATTTTTTAACTGCTTTAATGTAGTGTGCGATCCTACCTATAGCAGGATCCACATAAGCTTTGGATTGGGGCAAAAACCCTGGAAACTGATCAGCAGATGCATTATAAACATCATTATCATACTGCATGGTTTTGCCCATTTCAGACTTGACAGAAATAACCTCTTTATTTGTGGTTGCTAGGGGCAACGGATCTTTCTGCTGGGAAGCCTTCCTAGATCTTTTACGTTTAGACTATTAGAGGCTTTGGATGGCTGCTTTGTGGATGAAAGAGTAGATGGAACAGCTGATTGAGCGGCTGACAACAACTCATTAAGGGGGTATGGTAATTGAGGTAATCTCAGCCAATTGTGAATTAAAAAGGCCAAGAATTCCAGGGGTCTTTGACTCAGGGTGGTATGATTTAACACATCATAACCCCACATTAACATTTCGCCCCCCAACAGAATGTAGACCATTTGGGGGGCCCAGGTAGACACTGGGGTGCATTGGAATTCAGGGTTCGCTAACAGTTTCATACACTCAGACAAAAATTCGTCTGCTGATTCAGGTTCAAGTTTTTTAAATCTCTTAAAGGTACAAGAGCCATATTCGACAAAATCGTAGAAATCGGAAATTCCGTCTACACTGGGGTTTTGGGTAAGGCTGGACATTCTGTCACGATTGTGGAACTTTCTCCGTGATCAGCGCACAACGCGTGCGCTGACACGGCGGAAATCCTCCACAAGCGTATATTTGCAGGCACCCAGCAAAAGGTGCTACGCACCTGTAGAGGGAAATTCCTGCCGGCAGATGGCGCTGGGGAGTGCAGAGGAACCAATCCTCTGTACCTCCACAAGTGCCAGACAGGAATTGTACGAAGCGCAGAACGCAATCGCAAGAGAGGCGATTGCGAATGAGCAAAGGGATAGGTTGTATGTGTGTGCGCCAATCCAGTC
Source organism: Hyperolius riggenbachi (assembly GCF_040937935.1). Taxonomy (NCBI): domain Eukaryota; kingdom Metazoa; phylum Chordata; class Amphibia; order Anura; family Hyperoliidae; genus Hyperolius; species Hyperolius riggenbachi. Next base: position 206,417,526 of record NC_090648.1, read on the forward strand.
GCCACCCCGCGACCGCGCACACACAACAGCAGATACGAAATAGGAACGCGATCGCGAGAGGTGCGATCGCCAGACGTGACACAAGGCAGAACAGAATAGAATACGAGGGTAGCAAAGGCACAGCAAATACAATAAGGAGATACGGAAAATAACAACCGCTAGCTAACCGCGAACACCGCACTCATTCGCAACAGTGCACGCGGTTATGCGCGATCTCCACGTGATAAGCACAATAGAGACAAGCATGCCTAACTAACCATAAACAGACAAACATGAAACAGAGGACGCAAGCGCTTGCTTAACGGTTACCTCACCGAGCCTGCAGCAAGCGTAGCGGACAAGACAGACACACGAAAAACAGGAACTAGGCAGAAAGGATCCACCGCTCTTCCGCCAGAGCAAGTGTGATCCAAGCAGGAACACAGATCAGAAAGATCCACAGCCGCTAACGCTAGCGGCTAGTGCGATCTAAACAAGACAGAGCGATTCGCTATCAACCGCCGCTGGTGACAGCGCAATCGCGACAGACAAGACAGAACAGAACAGAAGGATCCCCAGCGCTCGCAAAAAGTAGCTAGCGCGATCCCAGGAGACAGAACAGAAGAGATAGCTGGTAGCAACCGCTGCACCAGCTATACTCCAAGAACAGAGATCAGAACCATTTCCTGTCAACCACCATAGGGACAGGACAATGGCAAACAGGCAAGACAAGACAGAACAGGCAATACAGATAATACAACCTGACTGGGCTAGCAGGGGAGCCTAAAGCAACCCCCAGGAATTAACTATACTAGATAGCAATGGCTGACACTCCAGCAGTGTCCATCAGGAACAGAGCATGGAAGGGAAATGTCCAGCAAAGCATTCTGGGAAACATAAAGCTCTTATAGTGCCAGTCATCAAAGAAGGCAGGTAGGGGATTTGCATAACGAATGTATGCAAATTCCCCAGCAAGAAAACAGACCAGAAACTTGCAATGGAAAGACAGGTCTCTGTTCCAGAGACCTGCAGCCCACAGACTAGAGGAATGGACAAACAGCTGTCTGCCTGTGCAGCCAGCTGAGCGGATCATCACAGTTAGTTAGTGTCCCAGATGACTGGCTTGTGACTGTGATGGGTTCACAGCTGTGAGGTCAGGCGTCGACCTTAGTGTGAAATGACCTTGCAATGCCAGCACAAGATGCTGGAGTGATTTGCTGACCCATGTGGGGATCAGGGTGGCTGGCCCACAATGAAGCAGTGGCAGAGGGCCGGGTTTTACTAGGGGACAAGATGGTGGTCTGGCTCCCTTAGTTCACCGGGGCAGCAGCAACGGGATTAGCGGCAGATAGGGGCATGAGGCCCAGAGACACAAATGTTCATATAGGCGTGCAATGCAGGATCCATCGGAACAATAGGAGGGATCTTGAAATAGCCTCACCTTTAGCTGCAGCCTGCATGGAGGGTTGAGAGAGACCTGAGTGTGCTTGGAGTGGCACTGGCTCTCTGGCAGCGACAGCGGTGGTGTCCCGACGTGGAGGTCCGGACTACAAAGGTGGCGGCATCAGCTGACGCCAGGGCAGCTAAAAGTTGTGCATCTCTGGTGGTGTCTGTGCCTTTCCCTCGCAGTGGCGGCCAGGCTGATGGTAAGCAGGCACAGCGGGCAGCTCCATCTAGAATGTATGGCCTCTCCTCTACTGTAACCACTGTAGAGTAAGTAGTTCGCTGTGGGACAGCGGCATCAGTTTCTCGGATGGCTGTGTGGAGCGGCGGTGGTCTGGCCTCCTCTGCACATGGGGTGTCTCACGTGCTCAGTGAGTCCTGGACTCCTTGACAACAGCGTGCAGCTGCCCACATGGTGGAGGGGAACCAGCTGTTTGGATGCTTGGGTCGAGTAGCCACAGCGATCCTGGGCTGCGGGGGACAGGTATCTCCCATGCACCACAGCAGAGGAGTGACCAGTTTGGTCTCCATAGTGGCTGGTGGGTCGGTGGCATCAAGCCCTCGGTGGATGCAGCAATGGAGCCAGGTGTCGGGCCTTCCGCAGCTGATCAGGGTCCGCCGTGCAGCATCACGCTTTCCTCTGTGACTGCAGAGAGCATCATCTGTTTTTCTGGCATCAGCGTAAGCAGCGAGAGCTGGCTACAACCAGACTGGCAGTCGAGGTCTTCAACCAAGGAGGAAAATTGAGTAGAGAAGGTAAAAAAGATGAAAAAGGACGGAGCCCTGTGTGCCGTGACTACCTAGTCCGGCGCCATCAAAATGATCAAAATTTAAAGGGGTTTATACACTAATTTTTGTACATGGCAATACCCCTCATTTTAAGTGTAATTTTATAGGCTACACTCCACAGAATAGTTCCTATAAAAAACTATTTAATTAGCCTCTTGTGGGTCCCCTCCTCCTCCTCCTCCCTCCCTTCTTCCCTTCTATCTATTCCCTCCTCCCTCCTACCGGAGGGAGGAGGGTCTCTTCTGCCAGGGAATTATACTATTTTAAAAACCAGTATACATCATACCATGGCTGGGAATCGAACCCAGCTCTCACTGTGTGGTATGCCAAGCCACCCTAACCACTGTACCACTACAGTAGTAAGTGAAGCTGGCCTAAAAATTACTATTTATGCTCAATGCAATAGAAACAGGTTGCTTACAGGGAACCTTAACTGAGAGTGATATGGATGTTTCCTGTAAACAATACCAGTTGCCTGGCAGTCCAGCTGATATTTGTGACTGCAATAGTGGCTGAATCACAACCTGAAACAAGCATGCAGCTAATCTAGTCTGACTTCAGTCAGAGCACCTGATCTGCATGCTTGTTCAGGGGCTGTGGCTAAAAGTATTAGAGACACAGGATCAGCAGGCGATTCAGGCAACTGGTATTATTTTAAAAGGAAAAATCCATATCCTTCTCCGTTTAGGTTCCCTTTAAGGATTTGTAGCATAAAAGCCAACTCACATTGGCTGGGATTTGAACCTGGGTCTCACTGTGTGGTGGGCATGCACCCTAACCACTGTACCAACTGAAGCTGGCCTAAAAATTACCATTTATGCTCAATGCAATAGAAACAGGTTGCTTACAGGGAACCTTAACTGGGAGTGATATGGATGTTTCCTGTAAACAATACCAGTTGCCTGGCAGTCCAGCTGATCTTTGTGACTGCAATAGTGGCTGAATCACACCCTGAAACAAGCATGCAGCTAATCCAGTCTGACTTCAGTCAGAGCACCTGATCTGCATGCTTGTTCAGGGGCTGTGGCTAAAAGTATTAGAGACACAGGATCAGCAGGCGATTCAGGCAACTGGTATTTTTTTAAAAGGAAAAATTCATATCCTTCTCCGTTTAGGTTCCCTTTAAGGATTTGTAGCATTAAAGCCACATCACATTGGCTGGGATTTGAACCTGGGTCTCACTGTGTGGTGGGCATGCACCCTAACCACTGTACCAACTGAAGCTGGCCTAAAAATTACCATGTATGTTCAATGCAAGAGAAAAAGTAGACAAGACAAATAACATTTATATCACACTTTTCTCCTGGCGGACTCAAAGCACCAGAGCTGCAGCCATTAGGGCATGCTCTATAGGCAGTAGCAGTGTTAGGAAGACTTGCCTAAGGTCTCCTACTGAATAGGTGCTGGCTTACTGAACAGACAGAGCTGAGATTTGAACTCTGGTCTCCTGTGTCAGAGGCAGAGCCCTTAACCATTACACCATGCAGCCACTGCTTACAGATATGTAGCCAGACATGGCCTTCTCTTTTGTGTTCAACAGTTGTCCAAAGAGAACCCCAGATAGCCTGGTAGATCCATATCTCTCTCTCTTCCTAACACTGCTACTGCCTAGGGTGTGATTCAGCCACTATTGCAGTCACAAAGATCAGCTGGACTGCCAGGCAACTGGTATTGTTTACAGGAAACATCCATATCACTCTCAGTTAAGGTTTCCTGTAAGCAACATGTTTCTATTGCATTGAGCATAAATAGTAATTTTTAGGCCAGCTTCACTTACTACTGTAGTGGTACAGTGGTTAGGGTGGCTTAGCCACCACACAGTGAGAGCTGTGTTCGATTCCCAGCCATGGTATGATGTATACTGGTTTTTAAAATAGTATAATTCCCTGGCAGAAGAGACTCTCCTCCCTCCGAGAGGAGGGAATAGGTAGAAGGGAGGTGGGAGGTGGGAGGAGACCCACAAGAGGCTAATTAAAATCTCCCTAGCAGAGTGTGTAGCAGCTGTCCCATAACTAATTAGTGTAGGCAGACAACTGAGTCAAATGATATAAAGGACCTTGCTTGGAGGAGGAGGGAGGGAGGGTGGGTCCTCCAGCAGTGATGTGTATTTCACTCAATCAGGTGTGCCTCGAGGTCTTGAAACATGTTTTCTATCATTTTTCTAGCCAGTAGAATTTTTTAAAATTTTCAAAGTTTGCCTCCCCATTGAAGTCTATTGCGGTTTGCAAACTTTTTCGCGAACCGAACCTTTCGCGGAGGTTCGCGAACCGAAAATCGGAGGTTCGCGACATCTCTAATGCACTGCCAAGACAGAAGCCTAAACACTTAACCTCTTATTAGAGCTCCTGTTCCCACCAGCAGTGGGCAGTATTTGTGAGGAAGGGTAGTTTTTCATGACACTGCTAACCACTGCTGTCTATCATAGCAAGCTGTTGACAAGATTATTATTATTATTTATTTTTTTTGGGGGGGGGGGTGGGACTCCTATGCATAGAGATTCTCTCTACTTGCTACACGCATCTGTACTTGGAGTACAGGATTTCTAAGTCTCCACAGAACAGATTATGCTTTTTCCTCCATGGAGCTGTACATATTCAGCACCATGGAAAGCTTCTCAGGCTGTGGTAGCTGCAGTACATAATGAGTTGTGTGTAGTAATAATATGCCTGCTCACACACAAGCTAAAGAGCACATTGATTTAATGAATCAGTCATCCAGTAAGTACCAGTTCTATGAAGTAATGAATGTGCTGAGCAACACAGCTTACAAAGCTCATTCATATAGGGATTCCATTACAAAAAAAAAAGAACTGTTAACAAGATAACGAGATTAAACAATTGTGTTAACAGGCGTTCTTATCCTAAAACACTCAGAGCACACCAGAACTGTAGAGAATAAAACCCACGCTGCTCTGTTAGGGAAGCTAAATGGGAACCTCAACATTCATTAGCTATCACTGATATCTAGATGCTCTAAGACCCACTAGTGTGCCCTGAGCAAGATCAGAGGCCCTGCAGAAGTGACCCCTAGACCTTTGTATCCATGCAATGAGCTGCTCATTTCACACATCATAATCTGATGCAATTACTATGCAGTAAACACTAGATGGAAGCAAAGTACTGCTGAATCTGCACAGCAAGCCTTTTATGTCCCATAATTACAGGCTAGCAATTAGGCACACCTTCCTTCTTTATGTTGGAAAGAATAAATATCTTGTAAAGCACAAAGCTCTTTTTTTCCTTCATCACCTAAGAGCCAACATGGACAAAAGATCAGGATGTAGAATTTTATTTATAAGATTTACTATGTATTGCGCACATGTATAAAGCAAGTCACCTGTGGATATTGTTTTTTTATTACATTTTATTGTTCAATGTATTGCATTACTTTACACCATCCTCTGCACTTGGAGTCCAATATAATTCATAAAGAACCACCAGCATGGGGGTAGACAGGCTGCCAAGATAAAATAGATCTACAGAGAGGAACATACACAGCAGAAGCCAGAGAAACTAGGAGCACATAAAGACTCACTGATAGGTGAACAGTGCTGGATGAACTGTAAAACAAAGAAATAGAAAATAACATGATGTACAAGTGGATAAAGGTAAAATGTAGAGGACATATGTTTAAAGGACAACTGAAGGGAGAAGAATATGGAGGCTGCCATATGTATTTACTTTTAAACACTACCAGTTGCCTGGAAGCCCTACTGATGTATTTGACTGCAGTAGAATTTGAATAGCACTCCAGCAACAAGCATGCAGCTAATCTTGTCAGATCTGACAATAATGTCAGAGACACCTGATCTGCTGTACACTTGTTCAGGGTCTATGATCAGGGCCGGATTTAGGCCAAGGCCACCTAGGCCATGGCCTAGGGCACCACAGGACCAAGGGCACCAAAGCAGCTGGCTACAGACTTGGGCAGCATTGGAGAAGGAGGGGGAAGAGGAAGCTTCTGCACTGGACACAAGCAGAGAAGTGAGTGACACGGATGGCTGCTGGGGTGTGGAGGCGAACTGTACTGAAAGAGGGGGAGTGGGAAAGGGAGGAATTAAGGGAGTCATCAGGCTACCTATACGGGAGGAGAAGGGGTCACCAGGTTACCTATACTAGAGGGAAAGAGGGGAGGTGTCATCAGGCTACCTATACTAGAGGGAAGGGGGCGGGTCATCTGGCTACCTATATTGGAGGGAAGGGGAGAGGGGTCACCTCGCTAGTCCCACCTATACTGTAGGGGGGCAGCTGGGGACATTGGCCTTGGGCGGTAAAAAGTACAAATCTAGCCCTGTCTATGATTAAAGGTTTTTTAGAAGCAGAGGTTCAGGGCAGTCAGGCAACTGGTATTGCCTAAAATGAAATCAATAAGGCTGCCTCCATATACTTCTCACTTCAGTTGTCCTTTAAAAACTAAACACCTACAAGCTGGAAACAGCTGTAGATCTTTCTTGCTATGAATTGTGCACTGTAGCATATTTATGATATATAGGATTCTACAAAAACTGGCAGTCATAGGTTCAGCAATCCTGAGACAAAACCTTGAATACTGTTCCATTTTCTTTGCCAGCTGGTCATCAAATTGACTGTAGGAAGGGTCGCTTTCCAGTTATTTTCTGCCCTATTTAACTGCGTTGATGCATGCTGAATCTAAGCATATGTACTGCAGACCAAAAACAAATAAATTTTACTAAAGGAAAATTATTATTATAACCTGAATTCTGATATGCATCATGAGCGGGCATTAGGGGTGTAACTACAGGGGAGCAGCAACTGCAAAGGGGGGTCCAGAAGTGCCCCAACTACTAGCCTTCCCACTGATACTAGCATCTTCCCACTAATACTCCAAATCAGGTCTTGTGGCTGCACATATTAGGGGTGTGAAGATCATAGCCACACTTGTTTTATGACCCGTGTGAGATGGGCTGTGAGGTTTACAAAGGGGAGGTAAGAGGATGATTGTGAACATTAAGCAGGCCCCATCAAAGTTTTTCTGGGTGCAGGGGGGTGGGGGGCGTGGCATGATTTGTAGTTACACCACTGGAGGGCATTGCATGTTATGACAAAGGTCCTAATGCATTCACATGGCTGTCACGGTTTCTGCAACTTGAAATGTACCTATTTGAATTTTTCCCACATATTTATCCTCTGTCAAGTGGTTACTATATATCTTCATGTAATCTTTTGCAGATGCTGCACACATAAGGGCAGGCTAAAGGGCTGCATGAAGCACTGTAAGAGCTGCGCTGCATTTCACAATGCAGTCTAACAGGGAAGGTATTGTTACAGGAGAGGAGAGCAGAATGATGACCTCATTAGTGAGCTGAAAGCCACTGAACTGTAATCTCTGGGCTGCATCATCTCCATAGCATTACAGTATGGCTTATATAACAAACATATATGTTAAATAGGTTTAGCTACACATGTAGGGTGATTGAATAAAGTAATGTATATTACACCATTTAAGTCTCTATGTATGATAAAAAAAATCCCTATCCCAGATTTACCAACTACTCATCTCGAATGATATCTTAAAGAGAAGTGGGAGTTGGAACTAGGTTCCACTTTCACGAATAAGCAGTGGGAGAAAATTATTTTGCTCAACCAGAAGTCATCTATCTCAGCAAGGATCCAAGAAGCAAATTATATGGTTCTTAGTAGATGGTATCATACACCTGTTAAGCTACATCAAATGTTCCCCACAGCTGACCCTCTCTGCTGGAGGTGCAGGGCAGAACAAGGCACTCTACTTCACATATTTTGGAGCTGCCCTCAGATTATCCCCTTTTGGCAGGCAGTACAGAAATATATAAAAATACTCACAGATGGAGACCCCAATCCCGACCCAGCTTATTACCTGCTACATCACACCACCAAATCTATTCGCAGCTTTAAGAAATCACTATCTAAACACCTGATACAAGCAGCACGAATCCTAATCGCACGCCACTGGAAATCCAATACTCCTCCTTCTATCCCTGAGTGGCTCACAGAAGTACACACAATCAGCCTGATGGAATCTATGACACACTCTATACACAACATGGAAGAATCTCACAAACAAACCTGGGTACACTGGAATATATTTGTAGAATCACCTGAATACAGAGACGCTATGGCTTCTACTTAACCACATTCCTATCCTAACCTCCCCTGACGTTCAAATACTATGATCTAAACCTCAGCATCACACTCTAGCTGTGGCGGATCATCTGGGTATCCCAGGATTTCCTTGGGTTTACTGGTCTTTTCTCTCTACTTCTTCTTTTCTTCTTTACTCTCTCTTTTCTATCCTTTTTTTTTTCTCTTTTTTCCCTTCTTACTGTCGTTTCTTCCTCTCCCTTAACACATTATGACTAAGGGAGTTATATTATTTCTCCCTCCTCATTTAGACACCAACCCATTTTTCGCTCAAAGAATTGGATTGTACTTTACTATAGTTAAACGTTGAATCTGTAGACAAGTGGGAGGAGAGGACCCGGAGACTATCAACCACGACCCCTCAATTTGGTGGAATGATCCCCCTGGGCCCCAGGGTACTCATAGACAGTTCTTCTGCCAACATGGATGGTCGTAAATTACTTTATCCTTCATAGTGTCCTCTCTACCCTTCTAGGTCGCCTCCCACCTCATCTCGTCCCACTTGTATATGTATTTTTCCCTATTTCTAGGTATAAGTTCTCGGGACTTTGAGGCATCCCCTGCCCTTATCTTTGCACTTGTGGCTCTTGGTTTGCCACCACATTCAAAGCATGTCATCAGTTGGACGGTTGATGTCTTCGAGACCAATACTTTTCTACACAATGTATTATCCACCCGCACATTTTCCTCCTGTTCACGGTTGGATGTTATTCACTGAGTTTATTGTCTTAAAGTGATATTCATGTATGTTACTTCTTTGAAAAAATATATGAAAAACTTCTTAAATAAAGAATCTTTAAAAAAAAATAAAGTAATGTAAAGGTCACAATGCCAAAAACTAGCATTCACTCTAGCTTTTGGAGCACTATGGCATTCTGGAATTCACCAATTTACTCCTGTCTGTTGGTGATGGTTGTTACACTCCCTGCACTCACCTGCTATACAGCAGGGGAAGCTACTGCACACATGTATTTTACAGCAATGCATTCTAAATCTATTCCTTGCCTTTTTGTCAAGTAAAATGTATATACAACAGCCCTGCAATATCGATATATTATTTTTGGGCCAATATTAGTAAAGAGAGCCTTTAATTATAAATAGGGTTCCAGTGGTAGTTATTCCTAGCTTGTCTCTTGAGAACCAAGGTGGGGTTGAGCCACAAAGAAAATATGGAGGGTGGGTTTTTTTAACTTCTTTAGGGTTCTTTCACACCAGTGCCCTTTTTCGGCGTTTTAACACAAAGGCTTCAATTCATCAAGCATTACCGCATTCGGTAATGCTGAAAACAGCTGAGTTAACGGAGCACTTAAGAAAATGTTAATTCATCAAAGCTGTAACCGAATGAGAAGCTGAAATCACAGAGCAATGAGATAAATTACCGACTTGTGCTCAACACATGTCAGCAAATGTCAGTAAATGTTAATTCATCAAGGTTACCACATTCGCTAGCACATTCGGTGTTTATCTCCAGCTCTCCCCTGTCGTTACAGGCTTCGAAAGCCTTCTGTGTGAATGTTTTCATGATTAACAGGAGCAGGCAGCCAATAGAAACAGCCCCTGTTCTCCTGCAAGTGCTGCTGATAGGTCACACAGGCTTCTCCACACAAGCTTCCAGACCTCCCAGGCAGTGAGCAGAGATAACGGGACAAAAGATATCCCCAGATGTCCTTCGGTGGTTTAACCCTTTGAGTCCCTGTTTGAATATACAAAGATGCATGTGGTGAAATCACCAAGCATGGCATTTGTAATGTCTCCAGGAAGTTGATCTACGTTGTGGCAAATAAGTACAATGTTAAGAAACACTGATGGACAGATTCAGAGCAGCAGAGGCAGTATAAGTAACAGTAAATATAACACACGTTTACATGTAAAGGGATGTCTGGATGCCTTCTATTGTTATCAGCTTGTAACAACACAGAGACATTCCAAGCTGCTCTGCACCACTCTGCCGTTATCTAACAGCCTTTGATGAACTGAAGCCGTAGTACTTCGGTAACTTAACGAACCTCTACCACACATGGGAAAATATTGATGAATTAGCACAGTGAAGTGTAAAATACCGAATGCGGTATTTTAAGGACTGGGATTTTGTTATCGAACACCCTTTGATGAATTGAAGCCAAAGTCTATACTTTGCGTTAACCAAGGTAAAAGGAAAGTCCATAGACTTTCCTTTTTACCTTTCACACCCGACGCTGCGTTTCGATGCGTTGCGGTACGACGCATCCCGGCGCCTTTTATCATCGGGAATCCGCGTTTCCCCGTTGGGTTAATTGATACTACCGCCGCTACTCAGCGTTGTACCGCAGGTTCCCGACGACAGCCGCAGGCTAGTAAAACGCGTGCAGGAGAACGGCTCCTGCACGCGTTGTAGATGTGTAACAGGCCTTAGGCAGAGTATCCCTATATACTATGGACCATGTGGCCAGTGGTGTATCTAGGGAATTCAACACCCGGTGCTGATTTTTTACAGACAACTCCCCTCGCCGAAAAAAAACCCAACCTTTTTTTTTGATAAGAGGGTTGAACGGTTGGGACGCTGAGCATGTTGCTGCAAATTATGGTGGATTTTTCAGGAAAAGGAGTCATCAGGGTGTGGACAGAGCTAACCATTATGAAACTCTGTACTCTATTCAGTGTTGTAGATGTTAGTGCTATATAAATACAAATAATACTATAATAGCACATTAGACTATGACTATGGTATGATTAGATTGTGAGCTGCTTTGAGGACAGTCAGAAAAGGGGGACATACGAAAGAAGGGAATGCATAGGTGGAGGGAGATAAAGAGGTAGAGGCACAAGACAGAGGTTGGAGAGGTGATATGGCAGGAAGACCTCTCATCAGGACTGCAGACATCATTAGTGCTGTTTGACAGGGACATGCTGTTAAAAGAAGCCACTGAAATCTGAAAAAGAGGAAAGGGTCATGGGGGAAGACAACAGGGTAAGAGGGGGAGCTAGGGAAAAAGATAAGATTACCAGCAATCAAGCTAATCTAAATTGCCTGGAGCACCCCTAGCCATGGCTACACCCGGTGCTGTGAGCAGCAGCAGCCTTGTTGTAGGTATTCGACCTGTTCTTGCTTAGGGAGGAGGACTTTTAATACCCAGGAGAATACCAGCTTGTATGGGGAGTCTAATCTTTTATTTTCAGTTATATAGCTTTTTTTATAACATTGCAGAATTCTGTCATATTTGCAGTTAAGAAACCACACTCTGTCTTCTAAGCTATAAAATAAAGAAAAAATACTGACCCTTTGAACTTCCTGCTGTAAAACCTTATCTCAAGCTGTCTCTCGCTGTTTCTTTGTTGAAGTCCTTCAGAAAACAGGACTGTATTTGACCGAGTGGGTCAAAGAGCTCAGAGAAGCTCTGATGTATAGATAATATCTCAACTTTTTTAACTCCTCCTATACAGGAAAACAACCTGAGGCTTTTTTTCTTTGCTACTAATGTTCTATTTCATAGCTGTACTACACATACAATTAATTATCTCATAAATGTATTTTCGCTTCAGGTTTGCTTTAAGTGTAAAAGGGCCCTAAAGCAGTTGAGAAACAGAAAGAAAAGGCAGACACCATATTGTGGACAGTATATTTGTACCATGTATAGTTTGTGCCACCCATTCATTACACACACAGTAAGAAATGTCCCAGGTACAAGGTTCCCTTACTTCATATAAAAGTATAATCTTTAAATACAAACTGCAGTTTCTTGAGATGGGGCGCAAGACTGCTGTAATTATCCTGTACAATAAAATGCAAGTGTCCCTGCGTCATCAACTGAATGGTTCTGTGTCCCTGGCTTTTTTGTACTGAGCATGTGCGCAGCCAGGGCAGTTAGGACACAGGGCGGGACCTGAGAGTTTGCGGTCTGTGGTTCACACAGGTTTTCATTGCATTGTGGGAAATAACAGCTTTTTCCAACTGCCAAGCAAGCAGCTCCCTGTGTGCATATACTTCAGACAGTGGTGGGGAACGAGCAAGCAGGATGGGGATGTGTGCGCATTGCAGGGGGTAGCGGCTATGAACTAGCGCCCGTTTTTTAACGGGCGGGCCTTTTGTTCCAATAACTATACACCACACTCTCTCACAAGATCAATGCAGACTAAAGTCCTACCACAATATATTTACAACAGAGATCATAAAAACAGTGAACTCCCTGAACTTCATATGAAATAATGATTTTTGCATAAAATTTCAGTGGGAGTTTTGTTTTTAAACAGACTGTGAATTGAACGTTTTATTGAATCCTTTAGAATTAGTTGAAATGTTTTATTATCATCAAGTAGACCATAATGATGCCCTTTAATGCCGTATATGTAAATAAACTGAAGAATTTTGCAGTCTTGCAGTTTCCGAGATCACCTGAGGTAAAAATATAGACAGCTGCTGTGTTATTATTCCTTGAACAGAAAAATCTCCATTCCACTTTTTTATTATGAATAAAATTCCCTGTGGGATACCTTTAGCAACCATATCCCAGGTTAATAGAGGATTAAACGTTATGCTTTGTATTCAGTTTTTAGAATTTTATTTAGCACCATATAGTGCTTTATTATCTAACTTTTATTTACTTACCAGTTCAGTATTTAATAATATAATGGTATAAAAAAAGATTTGAAACACTTCCTTATTTCACTTTCAGGGCATCAGCATCACCATTACTGATAAATGTTGATTGAAGCAAACACAATCTATTGTTTTTATCATGCACCGATAATAGGGTATATGCAGTGAAAGTTGATAATGACTACAACTAAGTACACACATGTGATAACTGTCACCTGTCAGAGATCAGGAAACAATCCCTTGGGCGATAATTTGGGGACCGATGCTGTACAGACACCTCTGTTGCTATGAAAGGCAAAAGACAGAGTGGATTCTTCCAGGTGATGGGAGGGGAAATAACATTGTGATTGATCCTGATGCGAGTGAAAAACGATCCGTAAATTGCTTTTCTCCTATGTTGCTGTCACGTACAGTAAGTAGTAGAAATCGGACACTACCGACAGGTTTTGGGCTAGCCCATCTCTCCATAAGGGATTCTCAGCATGGCCTTTATTCTTTATATAGACACTTCTCGAAAAAGATTTATAAAAAGATGCTAGCCTGCCTCCATGCTCCCTGCACCCTTTTTTGTCAGTTGGAAATAGCAACTGCCATTCACTATGTGCTTTTGAAAATAAAGAAATCCCTGAGAACCCCCCATGAGGAGATGGGCTCATCCAAAACCTTTCAGTTCTGTCAGATTTCTACTATTTACTGTAAGTAATTGATGGCTCAATTTACACTGGAAGAAACATACTTCTTATCTGTATATGTTTACATATATTTAAATTTTAAGATTTTCAAGACAGTGGTCCTTTAAGGATCTGGCAAGACAGATCCTTAACAACTCCTCACACCTGAGCTGGATAAATCCATGGTCACTGTATAAACAAAATGACTGTCAGCTGAAACAGTCATTATTGGCCAACAGTTATTGCACGTGTGTATGTACTTTGACCTTCTGCTTTATCATCTTTATAGTTGAAAAATTATCTCAAGATTCAGTATCATTAAGCACATTAGGGCAAGTTTCATGGCATGGATTTCTTATGCGTTTAGCAGGTATTTGTGGGCAGCTTTGAGGGTGATGGCGACGCTTTCATAGCATGGTATCCACCATATGCTGTAACCTTTGAGGGTCTTGGAGGCACCGGCGAGACATTACAGGTGACATTTATCAACTATGTGGTAACTGCAGTTTTTAACCTGTCAATTGCCAGTATCAACTGCACACATATGGATGCCTCCATAATTTGCATTCTACAGAATACTCATGGCAGTCAATGTTCTGAATAGAGGATGAATTATGTGGTATCTGAGTGGTCCATGCTGACTAGACTCACTGTGTGCTGGAAAAAGGTCAGGCCTGGTCTGGATTTACATCACAGGAGCCTATAGGCACAGATGTCCTGGCACCCTAGATTGTGCCCTCCATAAACCCCCACCGAACTGCACCAGAGGTGTGCTGGCTGTCCCAGCTGTCACTTCTCCCTTACTTCCCTTGCCTGGCTGGCATAGGTAGCTACAGGTGCCCCTTAATACTGAAGGTACCTCTGGCTACCTAAAACTAAGTAGCTAGTGGTGCCCCCAACTGGAGGGAGTTTTCGTCAGTGGAATGCAGAGAGCTGGGTGAGTAACCTCCCATTTACGCTCTGCATAGGGAAGGAGGCACTCAGGGAGGGAAGTGAGCTGCCTTTCCATCATTAGGCACCTGTAGGCACATGCCTACAGTGCCTTATGGTAAATCCGGCCCTGAAACAGGTATTAACCACCCTGGCGTTCTGATTAAATCGCCAGGGTGGCTGCGGGAGGGTTTTTTTTAAATAAAAAAAAAACTATTTCATGCAGCCAACTGAAAGTTGGCTGCATGAAAGCCCACTAGAGGGCGCTCCGGAGGCGATCTTCCGATCGCCTCCGGCGCCCAGAATAAACAAGGAAGGCCGCAATGAGCGGCCTTCCTTGTTTTGCTTATATCGTCGCCATAGCGACGAGCGGAGTGACGTCATCGACGTCAGCCGACGTCCTGACGTCAGCCGCCTCCGATCCAGCCCTTAGCGCTGGCCGGAACTTTTTGTTCCGGCTACGCTGGGCTCAGGCGGCTGGGGGGACCCTCTTTCGCCGCTGCTCGCGGCGAATCGCCGCAGAGCGGCGGCGATCAGGCAGCACACGCGGCTGGCAAAGTGCCGGCTGCGTGTGCTGCTTTTTATTTCATTAAAATCGGCCCAGCAGGGCCTGAGCGGCAGCCGCTGGCGGTGTTGGACGAGCTGAGCTCGTCCAGACCGCTCAGCTGGTTAACTGTTATTGCACTGCCCAGCAGTGTTTTTGTTGCATGATAGCACAATTTATTTAGTAATTAATGCAGAATAACAAAAACAGCCTCAGCATAAACAGACCCTTAGGCTCTATAATTATATACCACCTGTCTGAGAAAAGTCATTACAAGTTCCCAGGGCCCTTACCCAAGCAACAGAAATCTGTAAATCTTAAATAAAAAATAAATATTTTTTAAATAACGATAGTTAGGTCTCTGAATTCTACTTCTGCTCCTGTTCTTGATTGTAGTCTTTGTGAATCTTCTTGTCGAACCCACATCCCTCTGTTCTGTTTTCTGTCATGTTTCCTTGATCGCAGGGCCTCTGTTTCAATATTTTCAAGCTGCTAATATCAAGCACCCCACCTGGAACCGGGATCTGCCCAGAGAACCCCACCACCGGTTCTGGTTACAGAGCTATTCAACTCCTTAAGGGGGAGCCTTGCTTATTTTGTTTTCTGCTTTCAGAAAATATGGACGAAATATGGACAAAAACAGTAGCTAATCATAATGCACATGCGGTGTCAAATCCAACACTTTTTTTTTTATTTGCCACAGAATAAGCTGGTGGTAATATGTGCAAAAAGGTTGCTACAGCCTGGTGCAAGGTCTTTGCATCAATCCTATAGACTTTATGGGATCTTTTCAATGTTTAGTGTCAAATGAGGGGGGGGGGGGTTGTAAGTCAGGTAATGGTATCCTTTGAACTGCTTGCAGGCTTGAGATGAAACTAAAGGGATAATCAATAAACAATATCTGATGAGCACTGGCAATTTCCATGTATACCTTAGTTAGCTTGTTCTTGTGTGCCTCCTTCTCTTTCGCCACTCAAATTAACATAAAATAGGTTAATTAAGGTCTCTTTTCTTGCATACAGGGTTGGACAGGGACATTGGGCTGAGGGCCCACCAGAGAAATTTACACCTGGGGCCCACACATCCCATGATTGTGGTGAAGGAAAAAAAAATAAAAAGTGTGACCATGCACCGGAAGGTGGGCGTGGTCATGATGTATTATGGACGGGGCCAAATGTAGATAGCAGCATTATAATTCAGAGACATTGCTGCCCAGCAAAACTTTGCATAGAGTCCCCCTCCTTCGACATAAAGTATGTCCTAGTTACCATACACGACATTGATTAGATTGTGAGCTCCTCTGAGGACAGTCAATGACATGACTGTGCACTCTGTAATGTGCTGCAGGAGATGTTAGTGCTATATAAATACATAATAATAATATGGTAGGACATTAGACTAGGACTATGGTAGAGATTAGATTGTGAGCTCCTCTGAGGACAGTCAGTGACATGACTGTGCACTCTGTAAAGTGCTGCAGCAGATGTAAATGCATCATACAAATATAGCACACTAGGCTAGATATGGTGGTAATCATTTGATTATGAGCAATGACAAGTACTGTCAAGTGTCTCCAAGAAATAACAAATGCATCAACTCTGAGGAGTCTAGTGGACCTCCTCCCTCCAATATACATTTCCCTGGCATCAAGTGGACCCCTCCCTCATACAATTCTCTGGAGTCTAGTGGTTCACCCTCCCCTATACAGTTTCCTGGAGTCTAGTGGACCTTCCTCCCCTATACAGTTCCCTAGTGCCTAATGGACCTCCTCCCTGCCCTATACAGTTCCCTGGTATCTAGTGGTCCTTTCTCTCCTATACAGTTCCCTGGTGTCTAGTGGTCCTTAACCCCACAGCCTGTCATCAGGGTAAGAATAGGAGTTATACTTACCTGGGGCTTATTCCAGTCCATGTGGTTCATCAACTCCTCAGTGTCCATCCGGTCCCCTCTGTTTTGCCGCTGTCAGTTCTGGTAAACTCCACAACTCAGCTCAGTCGGGTCTATTGCCCATGTGCTGCCCCAGAGCCTCCTCAATCGCGCTCTTATAGTCAAGAGCGTTCTGCGCCTGTGCAGCTACAAGCCTTAGCTAGCTGCGCAGGCAAAGAACATTGCTGGCAATGAAGCACGATCAAGGAGGCACGTGGCCAGTGATGCGCATGTGCAGTAGTCCACGATTACTGAGCAGTCCATGACTACTGAGCTAATAATGGCAGAACAGAGGGTAAAGTACACTGAGGGAGCGGACAGACTAAAGAGGGCTCAAGAAGCCCCCCCCCCAGTATAAATCCTGTTACAACCCCGTCCCCCCTCCTCTCATCCCATGGATCTGACATGCCAGCAGCACAGTGGCGTAGTGGTAAGCGCTCTTGCCTTGCAGCGCTGGGTCCCTGGTTTGAATCCCAGCCATGGCCTTAGACTAGATACATAAAATACACAATACAGACATAGACTTACAACTATGGTAGGGATTAGATTGTGAGCCCTTCTGAGGGACAGTTAAGTGACAAGACCTTATACTCTGTACAGCGCTGCGTAATATGTCGGCGCTATATGAATACTAAATAATAATAGTCAGAACAGGAGAGAACATTTAGGAGTGGATCGTGTAAAGAGAGACATGGCTGTTGTACTGGAGAAAAGGACATCTTTTTTTTTTAGCAACACCAGGCAGATTTCAAATTTGTAAAGAATGCAGCACAGTGCACCTGCCATGTCGCTCTCCATGTGGATGATCCATTCCTACACAGCACAGTAACACATGGACTCTCCACACTGGGAAAGACACCCACTCCACAGACCCCCCCCTATGTGCCCCACCTGCTGCTTTTGTGCAGCCCGTCACTCGCTTCTCCTGAAGTTTTATCAGTCAGCACTGCACCACTCCTCTCTTCACTTCCCTCCCTGGCCTTGGCTGAGTGGCTCCACTGATTGCAACACAGGGGAGGACTGGGACCTTTTGGCCTGGGGGGGGGGGGATCACAACCTAGAGGCCCTTTCACAGCAGCCCCAGCCCAAATCCATGACTTTCTTGTGTGAAAATGTATACTGTATAGTGTAGTAACAATACCTGCAGTAACACACATTAAGAAAGCGTGGATTCACGCTGGCTACTAAGTGGTGTAATGGTGATGGGGACATATTTTTGCCATGCTTTGGGCCCCTTAGTACCAAATGAGCATCAATTAAATGCCACAGCCTATGTGAGTATTGTTGCTGGCCATGTCCATCCCTTTATGATCACAGTGTACCCCTCATCTGATGGCTACTTCCAGCAGGATAATGTACCATGTCACAAAGCTAACACCATCTCATACTGGTTCCTTGAACATGATAATGGTTTCAGTGTACTCCTATGGCTTCCACAGTCACCAGATCTCAATGCAATAGGACACCATTGGGCTGTTGTGGAATGGGAAATCTGCATCATGAATTCGTAGCTGACAAAATCTATAGCATCTGCTTAATGCTTTCCTATCAATATACCCCAGATCTCAGAGGAATGCCACAAACAATTAAGGTAGTTCTAAATACAAAAGGGTACTCTGTACTAGCAAAATGTACATAATAATGTGGCCAACAAGATATGTCAATTTTCCTACCTTGCTTCTTTTGGTTCATGTATTGGACTACCACTCAGTAATTATGAACTCCCCCAAATGGAAAATTCAGAAATAAAAACTCTAACATATAAAAATACAGCAGTCATTGCCCACATAATAAATGCAGAAATGCAGCAAACATTACCCTACATAAGAAATACAAACATTTCCCCACATATGAAAGCACACCTGAAGTAAAAAGAATACGGTGGTTGAGCTATTTACTTTCTTTTAAACAATGCAAATTGCCTGACTTTTGGGTACTCTGTTGGTATACCCCCAGGCCCGGCCCTAGACTTTTTGCCGCCTGAGGCAATTTTTAAAGAAATCGCCGCCACCCCCCCCCCCCCAAGCCGTTGTTGTGGGGGGCCGCCCGAGCTGGAGGGGATAGCGGGCAGGAAGGGGGTATTGGGCCTAGCGGCGGGGAGGGGGGTCAGACCCCCCCCTCCCTCGCCTGGGTCCCCCGTCCTCCACTCCCCTCCAGCTTTAAAAAGGTCCGTGCTGTGGCTGCAGCTATTCGTAAGAGGCAACAGGCGGGGATTACTCACCTCTTCCTCGTTCCAGGCCAGCGTGCGCTCCACTGACGTCACTTCCTGCGGCGTAGCAGGAAGTGACGTCAGTGGAGCGCACGCTGGCCTGGAACGAGGAAGAGGTGAGTAATCCCCGCCCGTTGCCTCTTATGAATAGCTGCAGCCACAGCACGGACCTTTTTAAAGCTGGAGGGGAGTGGAGGACAGGGGACCCAGGCGAGGGAGACCCCCTCCCTCGCCTGGGTCCCCTGTCCTCCACTCCCCTCCAGCTTTAAAAAGGTCCGTGCTGTGGCTGCAGCTATTCATAAGAGGCAACGGGCGGGGATTACTCACCTCTTCCTCGTTCCAGGCCAGCGTGCGCTCCACTGACGTCACTTCCTGCTAGCTTCCTGCTTCCTGGGGTGGGTCCGACCCCCCTCCCCGCCGCTAGGCCCAATACCCCCTTCCTGCCCGCTATCCCCTCCAGCTCGGGCGGCCCCCCCACACACATGGACGGGCGGGTGCCGCCCCCCCAGAAGTGCCGCCTGAGGCAAAAGTTTCACCCCGCCTCATGGGCGGGCCGGCCCTGTATACCCCCTTTGCCTGAAGTGAAGCTAGGTGTGTATTTTAGTCCAGTAGTGATTGGAGCTCTGCACATTATGGCAGATAATTCATTGAGGTATGTATTTACCCCTCACTGAAGTCATGTTCCCCCACTTTTTGCGCCTGCAATGAGTGTTGGTGTGTATTTTAGTCCAGTAGTTATTGGAGCTCTGCACATCTTATGCTATTAAAACATTCAGGTATGAGTTTTTGAAAGTGCTGCCATTCCTTTTGCTGTATGAATTGAATGTGTGTACACTAGTGGCCAGCTGCATTAACTGATCCACAATTATTCCACAAAGCTTTAGATTAGAATTAGCACACAATTTGCATCTGCTTTGCATTCAGGGTGTGTATTTAGTCCAGAGGGGCTTTGCATGCCTTTGTAGGTTTGCAAACTGATGCATCCATGAGCGCTGTCACCAGTCTGTATGCAACTCTGTTGGTATAGACTATACATGTCAAACTCCAGCCCGTGTGCCAAATCTGGCCCTCAGAGCCATCAGGGCCTCAGGTGGTTTCCCCACTTTGCATTATGTTTGTCCCACTCTAGACCACCAGAGAAGCTATATTGGAGGGTAAGCCCTAGATCACTATGGAAGCCATATGGGGAGGGGGAAGCACTAGATACCAGGAAACTGTATAGGAGAGGAAGGGGGGCCACTAGATACCAGGAAACTGTATAGGAGAGGAAGGGGGGCCACTAGACACCAGGAAACTGTATAGGAGAGGAAGGGGGGGCACTAGACACCAGGGAACTGTATAGAAGAGGGAGGGGGGCACTAGACACCATTCTCCTTGCAAACCCCCAGCAGCTGCCATCATCCATGGCCACAATACTGGCATTAGCCCTATTATTGACCTTATCTCTCTAAAAGAGGCAATGACAATAGGAGAAAACATAACAATGGGAGAAAACATGACAATGGGAGAAAACATGACCTTGCTGAATACTGCCGTTATTTTCATCAGGCTGTCACTGTTTTTTATCTGCAATTTTTCTTTCAAGTCTCTGCACATCCCTCCTGGCTGGAAGGGTTAGCGGTTGCCAGTTTGTAATTTTATAATTAGAATAAAGTACAAATAGTAATTCGCAGCAAAGAAAAGGGAGAATTATGAAGTGACATTCATCACCACGTGATAAACAGACCAATATCAAACAAATGGCAGAATAGCAGAGATAATTTGTTGCCACAAATTGCCTTTTCCTGATGATTTCAGTTGGGTTCTCCCACATGCCAAAAACATATAGTTATTCGGCTTCTTTCCCCCAAAAATGGCATAAAAGAATAACGTGCAATGACTATGGTAGGTATAGACCAGGCATGGGCAAACTTAGCCCTCCAGCTGTTAAGAAACTACAAGTCCCACAATGCATTGCAGGCGTCTTACAGCCACAGTCATGACTCATAAAGGCAAATGCATTGTGGGACTTGTAGTTCCTTAACAGCTGGAGGGCCAAGTTTGCCCATGCCTGGTATAGACTGTTAACCTATTTGAGGGACAGTTAAACATTACCACCTATACTCTGTAGCGTGCTTTGTAATATGTCAGAGCTATTTATTATTATTATTATTTATTTATAAAACGCCAACATATTTCGTGGCACTGTACAAAATAGGAAAACAAACTTGGGGTACATAATGAAACAGACAATGATATACATCAAATATGGACACTGGTAGTAATACAGAACTGGTGATTAGAATAGCAGATGTAACATGATGAATAAAATGTATAACAGAGAGTGCTAGCTATGAAATGAATAACAATAAGTCCATGACACAAAAGGGTGAGAGAGCCCTGCCCTTGCGAACTTACAACCTAAAGGAATGGGGGGAAACAAAAGGTGGAGAAGTGTGCAGTATACTGTATACACTCGCATATAAGCAGACCCACGTATAAGTCGAGGTACCCACTTTTCCATCAGAAACCAGGAAAAAGTGATTGATTCACATAGAAGCTCCCTCCCCAGTATAGCCCCCTCCACAGTAGTCAGATGTGCACCCAGTACAAGTCATCCCCCCTTCTCATAGCCAGATGTGCCCCAAGGATGATACAGCTGTGTCTCTGTTTGAACTCTATGGACGTATGTCTTTTTTCAACCCAAATAACTATGTAACTATGTAAGACGCCAATAGATGGTGTCATAGATATGATGATACACAGGGATTGCCACACAGGAAGAATTCCTGATCACTGTACTGCTGACAAATTGCTGGCACACACTGCTCCACAAGCCAGGAGACATGGGAAGTCTTGAGAAGTGCACTTTGCACACCATGTTGCAGGGGGTGGGGGCACGGACACAGGAGGGAGCCATCTGCCTAGAGCAGCATCACTAGTACATATTCATTATGCTTCTCGGCCAGTAACAAAACCTGCTCCACCATCTTTTCTGCTCCACTGGCTTGCATATAAGCTGAGGAGGTAACTTTTCAGCACATTTTTGTTCTGAAAAATTAGGCTTATACGCGAGTATACTGTATAAGGTACATACAGGCAGTGCATGTTTATATTATTTTAAGGAGTAAAACTAGATGTGAGGTCGAAGGGGTTAGAGCATAAGAGCTAAGTTAGAGCATAAGCTTGTCGGAAAAAGTACATTTTGAGGAAAAGGTGAGTTATATGAGAGCTTTGAGTGAATGTAATGAATGTTTTTCTGTAACGAGTAACATCCAGCTTGAGAACTCAATAATAGTTTGAAACAGACATGGGAAGTCTCTCACAAGACACTGACCATTCACAGTGAGGATGTTTTCCCAGTAGTCTACTCTTAGACCAGCTTATGTTCAGAATAAAGCATCACTTATTTAAACTGACAGTCTATCCAGATGATGAACAGTATAATAACTGTTCAAGCTCATCATAGTGAAGATACCATCAAGCCAGAGGGGGAGGCACAGAAGCATATCTCTCTGGTCAGTCTGCTCAACCAGGCAGGGCCAGTTCTAGCTCCAATGGGGCCCCGGGGCAAAAGTGACTTGGAGGACTCCTGAGCACCTCATTCCCTGACCACTGATTAACCCCCCCCCCCCCTCCCTTGTCTCCATCTGACTTAATTGCTAGCTGTGCTCCCTAGTCTTAGGCAGTCTCCCCCCTAGTATAGATAGCCAGAAGTGTCCCCCAGGATTAGGTAGCCCCCCTCCCCATATAGATAGCTAGATGGGCCCCTGATGATAAGGTAGCCTCTCCCCTCCAGTATAGATAGCTAAATGTACCCCAAGAATAGATAGCCCCCCAGTATAGTTTGATGTGCCCTCCATGAATAGGTAGCCCCCCCATGATTAGGTAGCTTCTCCCATCCAGTAAAGCAGGACATGCCCCCCATGATTAGGTACCCCCCCATTCAGATAGCTAGATTTCCCCCCTCCTCAGGATTAGGTATCCCCTCCAGTATAGATAGCTAGATGTGCTCCCCATGATTAGGTATCCCCCCTAACCCAGTTAGATATGTCCCCCAAGATTAGACAGCCTTGCCCCTCCAGTAGAGATAGCCAGATTGCCCCTCCCCATGATTAGGTAGCCTCTCCCTTCCAGTATAGCCAGGTATGCCCCCTATGATTATGTAGCCCCCCCCCCAGTTTACCTAGCTAGATGTGTCCCTCCCCACTCAGGATTAGGCATCTCCCCATCCCAGTATAGATTTCTAGATGTGCTACCCATGATTAGGTAGCCCCCTACCCCCTTTATAGATAAGTAGATATGTCCCCAAGGTTTAAGTTACCCCCCTCCCATATGCAGAGCAGTGTGTATCACAACAGAAGGGCCCAGGGTACAACTCATCTTTCAGCATTGCTGGTAAATTCAGAAAGTCTTCCCCACTTCACACAGTCTTCTCCTGGACTCCTCCAGCGGCGTAGTACTGAGAGGTGCCATTAGAGGGCAGCAGAGATGAGACACAGACTGTGTGAAATGGAGAAGACATTCTGAACTTCCCGTTGACACTCACAGATGAGTTGTACCCTTAGCCCTTCCTTTGCACTGCACACTTTTCTGCATATGGGGGGGGGAGTAGTTGGGGAGGCCTTGCCTACTGCATCACCTCCTCCACTTGCCCAACACACGCCAAGGTACCGGAGGCCATCAAAATCAACTTTTTAAGTGTAAGATGCTTGGGGGAGGGGGGGGCTGCCCCTGGGTGACTCTGGGGCCAAGGGGAAATTGCCCCTCTTGCCTGCATTGTAGTGCCGGCCCTGCTCCCAGGAACAGTCAAGAGCTAAAAATAATAATTTAAAGCATACTTTCCATACAGAATATATATTGAAAAATGTATTCAATTTTTGTCACTCTTACTTTCATTAGGGGCTAAAATGACACCTGAAGTGAGAAGGATATGGAGGCTGCCATAGTTGTTGCCTGGCTGCCCTGTTGATCCTCTGCCTCTAATACTTATCCAGAGCCCCTAAATAAGCATGCAGATCAGATGTTTCTCTGAGTGAAGTCTGACTAAAACACATTGCAGAAACAAAGAGTAATGGGTTGGCAATCAGAGGCAAACAAACATGGAGATGACGGCTCAGATTGCAATGTGCAGTCTGTCAGTGTGCTCAGAACCAACACAGTATACTGCAGCAACAAAGAGACATGATGAAAAAGCTCGGCACTGCTGACGGCGATTTAATTGCAAATGCACTTACATTCAATTCCTGTCAAAAAAGTTCATCTTGTGCAATGACATTTAACAGTGAAGATAATACTTATGTGCAGAGTGGGGGGGGATGTGGGATTGGAAGTGGGTGCCTCTTGTTGCTGCTAAATTAGCCACATGCTTGTTTCAGGTGTGTGATCCAGATACTACTGCAGCCTAAGGCCTGGAACCCACTAGCAGTACATTACTAAGCCTTTTCTGAGCGCTTGTGATTTGAAAAGCTCTTGCTAACGTAATGCTTTGGGTGTGATCCTATTTAAGGGATGTGCTTTTATAAGTTACCAATAACATTACATTATCAAGAGCTTTTTTAAAATCACTAGCACTTAGAAAAGGCTGCTAGTGGGTTTGAGCCCTTAGAGATAAACAGGACTGCCAGGCAACTAGTACTGTTTAAATGGAAATAAATATGGGAGGCTCCATATCCCTCTCACTTCAGGTGTCCTTTAAGAACTTGATCGCTTTTGCTAAAGTGGTCCTTTAAGCTCTAGAAATCAGTTTCATTACTCTTTGTCTAATATAGATTTCAAATACCCAGCTTTCCTGGAGTAAGAGGATAAACATTTAGTTATAGGCAAGCCGCAAGATAAATGCTTAGTGATTAATGATTATGCTGAAAGGTACTTAAGCAATCTGTGTTGTTAATTTGTGCACTTCTATAAAGACTTCCAGAGAAATACTTTTCATCATTGTCAGTTCATCCTATGTACCAGAAGGAAAAGGTTTTCAGAGCACCCTTTATATATCTGGTCATCACAGACAGATTCATAACCTCCATAGATTATATAATCATATAATTATTATCTCCATGCAAATAAGAATAATCAAAGCATCACCTTAAATATTTCCCAAAAACTGTGCCACATGAAGTTGATCATGTAGGTCCTAGGGCAGTGTTTCTTGCTTCACCTATGCACAGGTGGGGTAATTCATGTCTCAGCTACATGATGGAATTCACCTAGATGAGACATTAATTACCTCACCTGTGCATAGGTGAGGTTGCCTGCAAACAGGCATGGCTGAAATTCGGATTCGGGTGATCCGGATAGTTACTATCCGGATTTCACCCAGTAATGCTGTGCGGGCTGGGGGGGGGGGGGGGGGGGAGACAAGCTTACCCATCTGATGTCTTCTTCGCTCGTCCCTCAGTGCCTCCCACGATGCGTTCCACACGGCATCACGTGACTACAAACACTTCCTCCTTCAACCCGGAAGGAGGAAGTGTTTGTAATCACGTGATGGCGGATTGGAACGCATCGTGGGAGGCGCCAAGGGACGAGCGTAGAAGATGTCAGATAGGTAAGCTTGACCCCCCCCCCCCCCCCCCGCACAGCATTACTGGGTGAAATCCGGATCGTAACTACCCGGATCACCCGAATCCGAATTTCAGCCCATGCCTGCCTGCAAAACATGCACCATTAGCGAGTCATGAGGACAGGTTTGAGAAACATTGTTCTAGAGTGTAAGTGCTCCAAGTTTGAGGACACAAAAGCACTGTAAAGCCTAGGGGAGTAACTAGAGGGGAGCAGTCCCTGTGACTGCAGGAGGTCCTAGAGCTGTAAGGGAGCCCCAACTGCTACTTCACTACCTCTGAAAAATGGGTCAGGTGTTTTTGTGGCTACACTTGCTATGGGTGTGAAAATCGCGATGCCACTTGTTTTATGCTCATTGCAAGATGGGCCACAGACTGTAAGGGTCCCACAGGGTTGGCAAGTGAAAGGGTGTAAACATTGGAGGGCCACATCAAAGTTTTGCTGTTGGGCCCCATGATTTATAGTGCTGCCCCTGCTAAGGCCCCTTACAGATGGAAGGATCTAGTTGGAAAATTCACTTCCTGTCATCCACTCCTGTACATTGGCCAAGTGCTTGCTAGCACTTTGCATGAAGGTAGAAAAAAAAAAAAAAGGTAAAAATGAATTTACTCTTTACATCTGTAACTGCATCTGTGTAAAACAATTCAGAAAAGGCATTATCAATAAAAAAAATGATTTGGTAGAATAATAAATGTTTAATAAACACAGACATGACATGCGTGAATGTCTTAATATTCAATATCACTAGTACTTTCTCTTTTACAGATATTATTTAGTATTTTTAGTGCCGACATTTTCTGCAGAGATTTTACATAGTGTATATTTTTATGTCACCACTGTACCCATGGCCGACTTTTGACCTGAGCGACCGGAGCCAGCTCACAAGGGCGCACAGTACAGTGTCGCCGCTCGCCAACCGCTCTGTCTCTCCCCGTAATTAGAACAGGACTACAAGAAAATGGCCGCCGATGTCCACAAATGCAGACATCGGCAGCCATTTTCTTGTAGTCCTACTCTAACTACAGATGGAGTGGAGGCGGGGAGAAGCAGGGAGAGAAGAGTGATGTCGGCGCTGGAAGTCTGAAACGCGGATGTCAGGTGAGTAATTCCCCTCCTGCTGCTGCTGACACTATCTGGAGAAGGAGCGCAAAGGGGGGGGGGGGGGGGGCTGGGGGCAACTATACTAGCTACCTAAACTGGCAAAACTACTACCTTTTCTGGGGGAAACTATACTACCTATACTGGAGGTAACTGTATTAGCTACCTATACTGGGCTAACTATACTAGCAATCTTTACTGGGACAACTATACTACCTATACTGGGGGTAACTGTATTAGCTCCCAATACTGGGCTAACTATACTAGCAACCTTTACTAGGACAACTATACTACCTATACTGGGGCAACTATACTAGCTACCTATACTGGAGGCAATTATACTAGCTACCTATACTGGGGCAACTATACTAGCTACCTTTACTGTGGCAACTATACTATGCTTGGCTACCTATACTGAGGGCACCTACACATTTACTTCCTATACAGGGGGCACCTATAGCTGGTTACCTATAGAGAGATCACCTACAACTGGATTTCCTATACAGGGGGCACCTATGCCTGGTTACCTATACAGAGGGGACCTACATCACATAAAACAAAGATGAGATGGCACACTACTGGCTGCAAAACTTGTGTTCTTGTCCACTCAATACAGCAAAAGTTTTGCAGCCAGTACTGTGCCGTCTCATCTTTGTTTTATGTGATGTTGCAAGCTGTGTGAGCAACCCAGCTGAGACCAGGCCCCAGCAACTTTCCAGGCTAACTAGACCTGTGAAGTTGTTCATCCAGCAATTTCAATTTCACACAGGGGATCTACACCTGACTTCCTATGCTGAAGGCACCTATAGCTGGCTACCTATACTGAGGGCACCAATGCCTGGTACCTATACAGAGGGGAACTACACCTGACTTCCTATACTGGGGCACCTTTAGCTGGCTATCTATACTGATGGCACCTCCATCTGGCTACCTATACTGAGGGCACCTATGCCTGGTTACCTACACCTGACTTCCTATACTGGGGGCACCTAAACCTGGCTACATACACTGAGAGCACCTACACCTGGCTACCTATACTGAGGGCACCAACACCTGGTTACCTATACTGGAGGCACCTATGCCTGGCTACCTATGGGGGGGACCTACACCTAACTTCCTATACACCTATGCTTGGTTACCTATACAGTATTTAGGACACCTACACATGATATCCTAAACTGAGGGCACCTATACCTGGCTAACTACCTGCCTATACTCAGTCTGAGGGTGGGTTTTTTTTTTCCTGCTGCTATAACGCGTGGTGCAAAGCTCGCACGTGTGTGTGTGTGTGTGTGTGTGTAGGATGAGGAGGGGGGGGGGGCACCAAAATCAGCTTCGCTCAGGGTGCTGTCCCTCAGAGAGGCTCACAGTCTAATCCCTATCAGTTATATGTCCATAATATTGTAGAGTCAATTTTAGAGGCAAGCCAATTAACTTATTTGTATGTTTTTAGGATGTGGGAGGAAACTGGAGTGCTCAGTGCTCAGTGAAAACCAACCCAGAAACATACAACTCTGTGCAGATAGTCACTATCTAACTTAAGACACAGAGGCCATCACAAAGCAGCACTACATCTATCTGCATAACATTAGACTCTAAAATGGATGCTAGTTCAGCTCACATCTCCTTTTAAAACAGCTAATAGCTAATGAGACCAGGCCCCAGCAACTTTCCAGGCTAACTAGACCTGTGAAGTTGTTCATCCAGCAATTTCAATTTCACACAGGGGATCTACACCTGACTTCCTATGCTGAAGGCACCTATAGCTGGCTACCTATACTGAGGGCACCAATGCCTGGTACCTATACAGAGGGGAACTACACCTGACTTCCTATACTGGGGCACCTTTAGCTGGCTATCTATACTGATGGCACCTCCATCTGGCTACCTATACTGAGGGCACCTATGCCTGGTTACCTACACCTGACTTCCTATACTGGGGGCACCTAAACCTGGCTACATACACTGAGAGCACCTACACCTGGCTACCTATACTGAGGGCACCAACACCTGGTTACCTATACTGGAGGCACCTATGCCTGGCTACCTATGGGGGGGACCTACACCTAACTTCCTATACACCTATGCTTGGTTACCTATACAGTATTTAGGACACCTACACATGATATCCTAAACTGAGGGCACCTATACCTGGCTAACTACCTGCCTATACTCAGTCTGAGGGTGGGTTTTTTTTTTCCTGCTGCTATAACGCGTGGTGCAAAGCTCGCACGTGTGTGTGTGTGTGTGTGTGTGTAGGATGAGGAGGGGGGGGGGGCACCAAAATCAGCTTCGCTCAGGGTGCTGTCCCTCAGAGAGGCTCACAGTCTAATCCCTATCAGTTATATGTCCATAATATTGTAGAGTCAATTTTAGAGGCAAGCCAATTAACTTATTTGTATGTTTTTAGGATGTGGGAGGAAACTGGAGTGCTCAGTGCTCAGTGAAAACCAACCCAGAAACATACAACTCTGTGCAGATAGTCACTATCTAACTTAAGACACAGAGGCCATCACAAAGCAGCACTACATCTATCTGCATAACATTAGACTCTAAAATGGATGCTAGTTCAGCTCACATCTCCTTTTAAAACAGCTAATAGATTAGGGCCCTTTTCCACTACAGCGTTTGCGATTGCTTAATCGCAAAACCGCAAACCGCTAGTGATTTGTCAAATCGCTACAGTTTGCTTTTAACATAGGAATCGCGGTAGGTCATTTCCACTACCGCGATTCGTTTTTGACCGGATCGCGATCGCGCGGCGGAGCGATTATTGCCGCGATTTTGCTATGCAGTGCATAGCATAGCAAAATCGCGGCCGCGAACGTCGGGGAATCGCCGGTAATTGCGATTCAGCAATCGCTAGCGTTCAGCGTGAACGCTAGCGATTGCTAGTGGAAAAGGGCCCAAAGGACCCAAAGGCCCAAAGGAAAAGGACCCAGCATTGTCAGAGTATGTATTGGTTGTTGTTGGGTCCCCCGGCCACTTTTTCTAACATTGACACACAGTCAGTTAACTAATAAGCTTGTGAGCTTTTGGGTCCTTGGCATCAATAATGTGAGAATGGAAGCAGTTTAAATTTTCCTACCTAAATCAAATGAGTCCGATTGGCTGTGTGTGGCTCCTCCCCTTTTCAGAATTTTGGTGGTTGTCTGTGCTGACTTTTTCTAACCTTGACACACAGTCACTCAGTGACCGAGTTTATGAGCTTTGGAGTCCTTGGCATCAATAATTTAAATTTTCCAATTGAAATGAAACAAATCTGATTTGGCTGTTTGTGGCTTTGCCCCCTTTTCTGAATTTCAACCCCCAGTCAACCAATGACCTTCTATAGCTGGTTTAAGGCCTCTGCCTTTAACAGTGTTAGAATGGCAGCAGATTAAATATTCCTCTTGAAAAATAATAGGTGAATTTTGATTGGCTGTTGTAGGCTCCATCCACTTTCCTGAATATTCATCCTAGTCACCCAGTGGCCAAGTGTGTAAAGTTTGAAAACCCTGAAATTAACAGTCTAAGAATGGCTGCAGATTACATTTTCCCATTTAAAATTAAGGTCTGAAATTTGATTGGCTGTTTTATGCTCCACCCACTTTCCTTGAATTTGTTACCTCGGTCACCAAGTGACCAACTGTGCCAAGTTTGGGGACTCTAACTTTATTACTGTGAGAATGGCAGCCATTTCCATATTTTTCAATTTATGTGAATGGGTGAAACCTGTGAGGTTGCACAAGAAAAATTTAGACACTTACCTCTGGAGGCTTCCCCCGTCTTCCTCAACCTCGGCTTTCCATCGCTGTGTCCTCCCGAAGCTTGTGCTCCAGTATGAGAATTAGAGTGGCCACACTGTGCCTGTGCAGTAGCATGCTCCACTCACATTCTGGCGGAAAAAGCCAAACCTGATCGATCTGTGTTGCTGCGCATACGCAAGCCATCTACAAGGGCTTGTCGATGGTTTTCCAGAGGACACAGCTCTGCAACTGGCTGATGGGAGAAGCCTCTGGATTATCCAGGCTTTCCCATACCGAGTATCCATTTGGGGCAGTTTTTTTCCCTACAGGTACACAAAGTTTTAACGTGAACATATCCAGAAGAGAGCCAGGAAATGTAAATGACCATTTTTCTAGGCATCCAGAGTTCCTCTTTATTAACAGCCAATCTCCTGTTTATGTTAGAAATACTTGATGCATACTTTGCTGAATTGTCAACAGTCATTCATTTTCTGACTTCTGTTTCCAGCTTCTGTTGTTCCACATGAAAGACTCCACGCTAAATGTTTGCAGCGGGCACACATACATACAGTGTTCTGTTCTTCTGTTCGGCAGTGAAGCAATCTGCTTATGTATGCAAGAAATAACACAGTACAGGCACACCTTCTACTTCCAGCCTAACAGATGCCTAAATACAAGTAGAAAATATAATTGCACTTACCAGATGGAAAAGCTGGACATTATCCCAGAAGCAAAAGAAAATTCTCTAAACCGAAAAAGGACAGCAAGTTTGACAAGCAAGGTAAACAAATATTTCTCAGAAGTAAAAAAAAAATTTGACCTTTTGCGCAGAGACAACCCCAGTAATGAAAATAATCTTTACTATAAAACCTTGTGCAGGGAAATACATGGTTGTACAATGTATTAATAACCTGTTACCAGTGTCATCACTGAGAAGAGGATGAGTTATTACATTAAAATTCCTCATATGCCCTTGCTGCTTGTTCCTACCTATCATAATAATCATTCCGCTGACAAGGACGCTAATGAAAAGAGAGAACATGGAAGCAATAATCTCCCTTAATGATCAAAATAAAATAATAAAAACATGCTTCTTCTTTGGAATTAATTCCTTTAGCAATGACCTTGTATATTTAAAATTGAAAGGAAGTTGCCAGGTCATCAACAAGCAGCCAAGGTATGCATGGAAATTTTTTCTTTGCTTTATTTTTTTAATTTATTTTTTTCGAAATTAGCCAGATGGCTGAATCCATCTGGGAAGAGCTTTGTCAGGCTGAATGTATTTGTTTTACATCCAGTTCTAGTTCCCTTACATTGTATCGTGGCACTTGAATCGCATAACATGAAAATGGATGGTGAAAAAATAGGTTGAACAGACAGGTGTTTTACATGTTAACATAACGCAACACAAAATAACAAATGCATGATTAATAATGTAAGAAACAATATGTATAGTTGGGGAATAAACACTGTCAAAATGCAGGTATGAATTATGTGTCTACTCTTCTTCAGCTTCAACGTGTTGGAAATATTATGCTAATCAGGAGCGGGGAAGATGTGAAGCAAGCCACACCAGCATCAACCTGGAAGTCTGTTTGCTTCAGTTTATATTATACTATTGTTATTGGTAGGTATGGCATGAACTCGATTAGGTCCTTTGTGTCACCATTTCTAAGGATAAGCTT
The DNA here is from genome assembly GCF_040937935.1 of Hyperolius riggenbachi. Taxonomy (NCBI): domain Eukaryota; kingdom Metazoa; phylum Chordata; class Amphibia; order Anura; family Hyperoliidae; genus Hyperolius; species Hyperolius riggenbachi. Next base: position 206,449,781 of record NC_090648.1, read on the forward strand.
TCCAAGAGAATTGATTCCAATATGTGACACGCATATGTTGTGTCCTTTTATTACTTACATTGGTGGTCACAACAAAGCACAAAATAATCAGATTTATCAGACAACCAAACTGTTCATGTAATGAGTGATAGTAACGGGACATGGTAACTAACCAGCATCATAAAACGAGCAAAAAATTGGGTTTTGTAGCAATCATTTAGTGACACCAAACTGTGATATGGTAACAGTGGTATGGAAACAGATGGGTGAAGAAATATGATTATACCAACGAGAAGACTGTCCCATTGAGCAGAGCTTGTTAATCCGCAAGGCAGGAGGCTAAGTGAGTGTCAGCGTCTGGCTGCCACTTTCTTTTAACCTCATCTTCCACTTTATTTTAGCAGACAATGCAGGTGGCAATCAGGAGGATACAAAGTATCTATCTTGCATAGTTCCCCATTTCACCTTACTCCATCTCTGCCCATTAGCATTGCATTAAAGAGGAAGTGTAGTGAAAATAATGAATAAAACTGCTTTTTTTTTTTTTTTTACAATATTAATTTATAGATCATTTATTTAGTGTTTTCCCATTATAAAATATTTCCTCTCCCTGATTTACAATCTGCAATGTATAACTGATGGTGACATCTTTAGTTCTGCCAGGTGATCTGTACACAATGTTCGTTACTGAGAGTTCTATGCACAGAGGGAGATATTGTTTGCTTGTCAGTTGGAAAAAGCTGTAATTTCCCACAATGTAACAAGGTTCCCAGACAGCAAACTGTCGGGACTATGGAAATGACATCACACTGTGGGAGGGGTTTCACCACAATATCAGCCATGCAAATGTCTCTGTTGAGCTATTTGAGAAAAAGTAATGATTTCTTATGTATTAGGATTTCTTGTTCCTCTTTGAATCTGGAAATGGTTAGAATTGCCAATTTCTAATTTCAACAGAACTCAGTAAGTACAATCTAGTTTAATTAGATCTAAATACTTTTTTTTTTTTTTTTTGCATTAAAGTCTATAGCGCCACATTTCCAAGTTCATTGCAAATCCCCAAGACATGCTTTTGTTACCAAATGTGCTACAGAGTAGACATGGGCTGGACTGACGTCACCAGTGCACCACCAAGGAACAGTAAAGGTCTGGATGGGCACAGTGTTTAGGGGAACGGACCTCTGATTGGCTGTAATTTAGCAATGATGTTTGGAAGACAAATCCCAATGCAAACATTGTTTTTGAACGCGTTCACCACAGCAAACAGCCAACTGTACTATGGAGGTCAAGGACGCTTGTGAAAACAAGTCTTGTGTGGGAACAAAAGCTTGTAGTTTCTGTGAAAATTGGTTATACAGTTACGGGGTTTTTAAAACTAGTGGTGGATGAAATTGTTATGATTGTCATTGATTACTCATTACCAAGGTTTTCTTTTCAACTGGGGTAACTTTTACATTTTTAACTGACAGCATACATTCGAAAAAATAAACGTCATTGTGATCTCCAAGTACTCTTTGACCCCTTGTTCTGTATGTGGGCTGGGATTACCAGCTAGAAAAAAACTTGATGGAATTACATATCTATAATTGAATCCTTCAATCCTGTGATGTTCTCATGCACCATGTATGGCAGAGACCTTTTTTTGCAGAGAACAGACACTCTTGCAGCTCACTGTCCAGAGGCTCTGGGATGAGAGAAGTGCTTTGGAACTGGCTGATTTAGCCCTCCTGCATATGGTCAGATGGGAGCTGGGTCAGCAATAAAGAAGATAGATTGACAGAAGCTTGGCAACTGGGCAGGTTCTCAGACAAACTGGACTTCATCATAAAAGCAAGTTCTCAGACTGGCATGGGTCAGGAATGAGGCAGGACAAAGGTTAGACAAAGCAGGGGTCAGCAGCCAGGCAGTTTCTTTGATAGGAAGTAGTCAGCAGCAGAGTGAGTAGTCATACAAGGCAGAGGTCAGCAGCAAAGTGCATAGTCAAAGAGGCCAAGATCAGCATTCAGAAACATGGCAGATGTTCAAGGTCAGGTCATGGGAAAACTCACACGGTACAAGCTGCAATACTACAGTACTGGTTCTGCCTGGGCTTAAGTAGCCGCTTGCCTGAAATATTTGTACGCACAAATGTATACTCATGTTTGCCCACTGCAGTGTCTAAATCAGGGGTCTCAAACTCAATTTACCTGGGGGCTGCAGGAGGCAAAGTCAGGATGAGGCTGGGTTGCATAAGGGATTTCACAAAAAAAGTCCAGTGCTCCCATTACAAGTAATCCGCCGTGTCCTCACCGCAAAACGAGGGCTGCAGAGCCCCCAAATCGCCCGGGGGGCAATCCGCCTGCATTTCCTGGAAGGGGCAGAGCTTTCAGCTTCAGCTCTGCCCTTCCTCACGTCAATCGCGGCGCGTCGCCGCCTCTGCCTGCCCCTCTCACTTTTCCTTCACAGAGAGCTGAAGCTGAAAGCTCTGCCCCTTCCAGGAAATGCCGGCGGATGGCCCCCTGGGCGATTTGCGGGCTCTGCAGCCCTCGTTTAGTGGCGGGGATGCGGCGGATTACTTGGGAGCACCGAAGCGAACTATAAGGAAGCTTTTTCCGGTGCAGGCCACAAAATATTGCATCGAGGGCCGCAAATGGCCCGCGGGCCGCGAGTTTGAGACCCCTGGTCTAAATGGTATATTGGTTAAGGGCACCGCCTCTGTAACAGGAGACCAAGGTTTGAATCTTGTCTTTTCCTATTCAGTAAGCCAGTAAGGAAGCCTTGGGCAACACTCCATAACACCACAAAGTGGCCTTAGTGGCTGCAGCTCTAAAGCCTTAGAGCATGACAGGAGAAAAGAACTATACAAATGTTAGAGCGATTAATATATGAACAACCGTACATCTGCACATCATTCAGCACAAAGTGCTATGGTGGAACCTGGAATGAGTGTGCATGCATCCATTTCCCCATGCATAGAGGCCTGTCCAGACAGCTGTAAGTGCCAGCTGCAGACTTAAAGAGGAACTGAACAAAAAAAAAGGCACTAAATTGAGCCTCCTCATCCCTTTGAAATGAATGATTAGACACAAAACACTTGAGAAGGGCAATATATAAGTAGATATATTTGTGCAATACAACTATGAATAAAAGAGAATGGCAGGCTCCATCTTGTAGCTCTCACTCCATGGAAGGTGCAGAGTCTGATTCTGTGGGCGGTGTTACAGTTGGAGTTAGACATGCCCATTCACGCCCACAGAATGAGATTTGCAGCCCAGTGTCATGAGGTCATCATCAGTCGCCCTGTTACAGGAAAGTGACAGCTGTGGCTTCTGCTGCTGCCCTGCACTGTACTCGCACATGCCTTGATAAAGTATTATTATTTTGTTTTGCCAAAAAGCAACCCAAAAGCTCCCCCTCTCACTATGAGTTCACATACACACTAACAGAAGTTTGGCGCTTAACAATATAAAAAGGACTGTTATATTTTTTTTATTGGATATTTGTTTAGTTTTATATAGAGTGAAGCATTAACAGTGAAGCATATATATTCATTCATGTTTTTTTCTGGGAAAAACTTGTTCAGTCCTTTTTACACTGTGAAGCGCTTCACTGATATTACTTCACTCTTGCTAATTTCAGAAAAAAACTTTTTTTTTGCCAAAAAAGTAACCCTTTTAGATACACAATAGGCTTGATTCACAAAGCCGTGCTAACTGTTTAGCACGGGCGTGCTAAACAGTTAGCACGTGAAGTGCCGCAATCGCGCGATTGTAGACATTTGCGCGCGATAACATGGACTTTTGCATGTGCAAAAGTCCGCGTTATCGCGCGCAAGTGTCCGCGATCACGGCACTTCACGTGCTAACTGTTTAGCACGGCTTTGTGAATCAAGCCCAATGTCCCCCTCTCGTTATCAGTTCACATACACACTAAGAGAGGTTTGGTGCTTCACAGTGTAAGAAGGACTGTTATATGTTTTTAGTGGACATTTGTTTAGTTTTATATAGAGTGAAGCATTAACAGTGAAGCATATATATGTATTCATGTTTTTCAGGGAAAAACTTGTTTAGTCCTTTTAACACTGTGAAGCACTATAAGCGCTTTTATGAGCACTTTTTAGCCATCAGGGCTCCCATTGACTTACATTAAAATCGCGATCGCGGTAAAATCGCTCAGAAAAGCGCTTATAGTGTGTCTGAGCCCTTATGCAGAGAAGGGGAGAAATGGTGATGAGAGAAAAGCTGAAAGAGAAGGAAAAAGATAGTTAAGTGACAAGACAATATTCTCTGTACAGCACTACGAAAGATGGCGCTATATAAATCCTATATAATAATAGGCAACTGTCCCTGCGTACAGCAGGGACAGTTGCCTCTGTGTAGCTGGGTCCGTGCTTTTTGCTAGTGCGCATGTGCGCAGCATGGACCCAGCCTCTCACACACAGGACGACGGGGCCAGGAAGCGGGCGGTGTGTGAGCGGACGGCCGGATGTGCGGCGGGTGAGCGGGCAGCCGTGTGAGCGGGCAACAGTCGCGCGTGGCCAGGTAAGCGGGCGGCGGACAAGCGTGGCGAAAAACAGACCTAGAGCCCGTTTTTAAACCAAGAGTACTTCTGAGCGTTTTTCAAATCGACAGTGATTTGAAAAGCGCTTGGCTATTGTTACCCTATGACTGTGTTCTCACAGCAGCGTAGTGATTTTTTCAAAAACGCAAACACACTGCATGTAGCATTTTTTGGAGTGATTCATTCAAAAAGCGCTCTAAAAATCGCTTCACAAAATCGCACTCACAAATTGCTAGCGATTGCTATTGTGATTTTGGCGTGCTCTAGTCCAGAAAGAAGAGGTATAGCTAGAAATTGAGAATAGCCTGAGATGGAGCAGAGATCTTATCTGCATTTCAGACCCACATCACACAGAGGCTACTTGCCTGTAATAGGATTCCTGTCACTGCCAGTCTCTCATACAAGTCAGAAAGCAGCCCTCCTGGAGTCTAGGGACTGTCAAAAACTTTTCAATTTGTTTAACACCTTATCCAAACATGCAGTCATTATAACAATGGGGAGAGACCAGACAGATTTTTGCCCATGGACTCTCCATGCATATCTCTGCATCATGCTGCCCTCTAATTGCACTTTTATCAGCTAGCCCAGTGTTTCCCATTGCCTTACAACAAAGTTATGTTTTTACAGTCCCTCAGCTGGCTGTCAGAATTCTCTTTTCACAGTGCCTCCTGAGTCCTGATGACTCACTGTGTCAACAAACAAAGCTGCAGGGGATTTGCATAAGCAGGAGAAAGTCTCCCATTGATCTCTGGGAGCCTTGCCTCCACAGAGTAAGTCACACAGGGTGTGGCTTATCAATATAATTGTATATTATAGTTTATTCACATTTTTGTACATATAGTGTACTGTTTTTGCCTACAATTTTTAACATGGATTGCGATGCTCTGTTTTCATATTCTGAGTTCAGTTCCTCTTTAAGCAGAATCTATTGTTCCTTGTGTTCTTCACTGTAATTCTATTATTTCTTTCTTTCGAGAATTCCCATTGGTCCAGATCAGTGGAGTCCTCATAAAAGATTAAAAAATGCTTTTGTTGGGTCTCGAGTTGGGTCTCGAGTCAATACAGTAGTGTATTGGTGGTGTTCAGTGGGTTAGACAGAAGTTGGGTGTTTGCTGTCATGATTTATAGAGAACCTCAGAGGATTACAACCCTTGGGACAAATCACAAGATGTGGATTATGGCAAGGGAAATTGATAAAATCTTTTTTTGCAAGTGTGATATTTTTACATCAATGTTTTTTCGAGGTGTTGAAGAGTTTTCCATAGCTAATGTATTTGTGGAAATAGGCAAGTCGTTATTAACCACTTGCCGACCGCCCACAGCCCATGGGCGGCGGCAAAGTGGATACCTTAAGGACCGCAATACGCCTTAGGGCGTTGCGTCCTTTTCCTATGCCGGGGGAGCGATCGCGTCATTGATGACGCGCGCTTCCCCCGGCAACTGGCTCCGCCCACCCGCCGCAACATCCCGCCGGCCATACGGAAGCGCCGGCGGGATGTTAACCCCGCGATCGCCGCTACAAAGTGTATAATACACTTTGTAATGTATACAAAGTGTATTATACAGGCTGCCTCCTGCCCTGGTGGTCCCAGTGTCCGAGGGACCACCAGGGCAGGCTGCAGCCACCCTAGTCTGCACCCAAACACACTGATCTGGCCCCCCCCGCCCACTGATCGCCCACAGCACCCCTCAGACCCCCCCCCTGCCCACCCCCCAGACCCCTGTTTGCACCCAATCACCCCCCTAATAACCCATCAATCACTCCCTGTCACTATCTGTCAACGCTATTTTTTTTATCCCCCCTCCAGCCCCCTGCCCCCTCCTGATCACCCCCCCACCCCTCAGATTCTCCCCAGGACCCCCCCCCCCTGTGTACAGTATGCATCTATCCCCCCTGATAACCTGTCAATCACCTGTCAATCACCCATCAATCACCCATCAATCACCCCCTGTCACTGTCACCCAACAATCAGCCCCTAACCTGCCCCTTGCGGGCAATCTGATCACCCACCCACACCAATAGATCGCCCGCAGATCTGACATCAGATCACCTCCCAAATCCATTGTTTACATCTATTCTCTCCTCTAAACACCCACTAATTACCCATCAATCACCCATCAATCACCCCCTATCACCAACTGTCACTTTTACCTATCAGATCAGACCCTAATCTGCCCCTTGCGGGCACCCAATCACCCGCCAACACGCTCAGATTGCCCTCTGACCCCCCCTTATCAATTCGCCAGTGCATTAATTACATCTGTTCTTCCCTGTAATAACCCACTGATCACCTGTCAATAACCTGCCAATCACCTATCACCCATCAATCACCCCCTGTCACCCCCTGTCACTGCCACCCATCAATCAGCCCCTAACTGCCCCTTGCGGGCAATCTGATCACCCACCCACACCAATAGATCGCCCGCAGATCCAACATCAGATCACCTCCCAAATCCATTGTTTACATCTATTCTCTCCTCTAAACACCCACTAATTACCCATCAATCACCCCCTATCACCACCTGTCACTTTTACCTATCAGATCAGACCCTAATTTGCCCCTTGCGGGCACCCAATCACCCGCCAACACGCTCAGATTGCCCTCTGACCCCCCCTTATCAATTCACCAGTGCATTAATTACATCTGTTCTTCCCTGTAATAACCCACTGATCACCTGTCAATCACCTGCCAATCACCTATCACCCATCAATCACCCCCTGTCACTGCCACCCATCAATCAGCCCCTGTCACTGCCACCCATCAATCACCCCCTGTCACTGCCACCCATCAATCAGTCCCTAACCTGCCCCTTGCGGGCAATCTGATCACCCACCCACACCATCCGATCGCCTGCAGACCCGCAGTCAGATCACCTCCCAAGTGCATTGCATCTGTTCTCCCCTCTAAACACCCACTAATTACCCATCAATCACCCCCTGCCACTGCTACCCATCAGATTAGACCCCCATCTGCCCCTAGGGCACCCAATCACCCGCCCACACCCTCAGACCCCAGCCCTGATCACCTCGCCATTGCATTACTTGCATCTATTCCCCCCACTAATCACACCTTGAGACACCCATCAATCACCTCCTGTCACTACCTGTCACCCCCTAGCACACCTACCCATCAGATCAGGTCCTAATTTGCCCCGTGTGGGCTCCTGATCACTCGGCCAAACCCTCAGATCCCCCTTAGACCCCCTTCCGATCACCTCCCCAGTGCATTGAGTGCATCTATTTTCCCCTCTAATCACCCCCTGAGACACCCATCAATCACCTCCTGTCACCCCCCTAGCACTCCTATCCATCAGATCAGGCCCAATACAACCTGTCATCTAAAAGGCCACCCTGCTTATGACCGGTTCCACAAAATTCGGCCCCTCATAGACCACCTGTCATCAAAATTTGCAGATGCTTATACCCCTGAACAGTCATTTTGAGACATTTGGTTTCCAGACTACTCACGGTTTTGGGCCCGTAAAATGCCAGGGCGGTATAGGAACCCCACAAGTGACCCCATTTTAGAAAAAAGACACCCCAGGGTATTCTGTTAGGTGTATGACGAGTTCATAGAAGATTTTATTTTTTGTCAAAAGTTAGCGGAAATTGATTTTTATTGTTTTTTTTTCACAAAATGTCATTTTTCACTAACTTGTGACTAAAAATAAAATCTTCTATGACCTCGCCATACACCTAACGGAATACCTTGGGGTGTCTTCTTTCTAAAATGGGGTCACTTGTGGGGTTCCTATACTGCCCTGGCATTTTAGGGGCCCTAAACCGTGAGGAGTAGTCTAGAAAACAAATGCCTCAAAATGACCTGTGAATAGGACGTTGGGCCCCTTAGCGCACCTAGGCTGCAAAAAAAGTGTCACACATGTGGTATTGCCGTACTCAGGAGAAGTAGTATAATGTGTTTTGGGGTGTATTTTTACACATACCCATGCTGGGTGGGAGAAATCTCTCTGTAAATGGACAATTGTGTGTAAAAAAAAAATCAAACAATTGTCATGTACAGAGATATTTCTACCACCCAGCATGGGTATGTGTAAAAATACACCACAAAACACATTATACTACTTCTCCTGAGTACGGCGGTACCACATGTGTGGCACTTTTTTACACCCTAAGTGCGCTAAGGGGCCCAAAGTCCAATGAGTACCTTTAGGATTTTACAGGTCATTTTGCGACATTTGGTTTCAAGACTACTCCTCACGGTTTAGGGCCCCTAAAATGCCAGGGCAGTATAGGAACCCCACAAATGACCCCATTCTAGAAAGGAGACACCCAAAGGTATTCCGTTAGGAGTATGGTGAGTTCATAGAAGATTTTATTTTTTGTCACAAGTTAGCGGAATATGACACTTTGTAAAGAAAAACAATTCAAATCAATTTCCGCTAACTTGTGGCAAAAAATAAAATCTTCCATGAACTCACCATACTCCTAACGGATTACCTTGGGGTCTTCTTTGTAAAATGGGGTCATTAGTGGGGTTCCTATACTGCCCTGGCATTTTAGGGGCCCTAAACCGTGAGGAGTAGTCTTGAAACAAAAATGACCTGTGAAATCCTAAAGGTACTCATTGGACTTTGGGCCCCTTAGCGCACCTAGGCTGCAAAAAAGTGCCACACATGTGGTATCGCCGTACTCAGGAGAAGTAGTATAATGTGTTTTGGGGTGTATTTTTACACATACCCATGCTGAGTGGGAGAAATCTCTCTGTAAATGGACAATGGTGTGTAAAACAAAACAAACAATTGTCATTTACAGAGATATGTCTCCCACCCAGCATGGGTATATGTAAAAATACACCCCAAAACACATTATACTACTTCTCCTGAGTACGGCGGTACCACATGTGTGGCACTTTTTTGCACCCTAAGTGCGCTAAGGGGCCCAAAGTCCAATGAGTACCTTTAGGATTTCAAGGGTCATTTTGAGACATTTGTTTTTAAGACTACTCCTCACAGTTTAGGGCCCCTAAAATGCCAGGGCAGTATAGGAACCCCACAAATGACCCCATTTTAGAAAGAAGACACCCCAAGGTATTCCGTTAGGAGTATGGTGAGTTCATAGAAGATTTTATTTTTTGTCACAAGTTAGCGGAAAATTACACTTTGTGAAAAAAATCACTTAAGATCAATTTCCGCTAACTTGTGACAAAAAATAAAATCTTCTATGAACTCACCATACTGCTAACGGAATACCTTGGGGTGTCTTCTTTCTAAAATGGGGTCATTTGTGGGGTTCCTATACTGCCCTGGCATTTTAGGGGCCCTAAACTGTGAGGAGTAGTCTTAAAAACAAATGTCTCAAAATGACCTGTGAAATCCTAAAGGTACTCATTGGACTTTGGGCCCCTTAGCGCAGTTAGGGTGCAAAAAAGTGCCACACATGTGGTATCGCCGTACTCAGGAGAAGTAGTATAATGTGTTTTGGGGTGTATTTTTACACATACCCATGCTGAGTGGGAGAAATCTCTCTGTAAATGGACAATTGTGTGTAAAACAAAACAAACAATTGTCATTTACAGATATATGTCTCCCACCCAGCATGGGTATATGTAAAAATACACCCCAAAACACATTATACTACTTCTCCTGAGTACGGCGGTACCACATGTGTGGCACTTTTTTGCACCCTAAGTGCGCTAAGGGGCCCAAAGTCCAATGAGTACCTTTAGGATTTCAAGGGTCATTTTGAGACATTTGTTTTTAAGACTACTCCTCACAGTTTAGGGCCCCTAAAATGCCAGGGCAGTATAGGAACCCCACAAATGACCCCATTTTAGAAAGAAGACACCCCAAGGTATTCCGTTAGGAGTATGGTGAGTTCATAAAAGATTTTATTTTTTGTCACAAGTTAGCGGAAAATTACACTTTGTGAAAAAAATCACTTAAGATCAATTTCCGCTAACTTGTGACAAAAAATAAAATCTTCTATGAACTCACCATACTGCTAACGGAATACCTTGGGGTGTCTTCTTTCTAAAATGGGGTCATTTGTGGGGTTCCTATACTGCCCTGGCATTTTAGGGGCCCTAAACTGTGAGGAGTAGTCTTAAAAACAAATGTCTCAAAATGACCTGTGAAATCCTAAAGGTACTCATTGGACTTTGGGCCCCTTAGCGCAGTTAGGGTGCAAAAAAGTGCCACACATGTGGTATCGCCGTACTCAGGAGAAGTAGTATAATGTGTTTTGGGGTGTATTTATACACATACCCATGCTGAGTGGGAGAAATATCTCTGTAAATGGACAATTGTGTGTAAAAAAAATAAAAAAAATTGTCATTTACAGAGATATTTCTCCCACCCAGCATGGGTATGTGTAAAAATACACCCTAAAACACATTACACTACTTCTCCTGAGTACGGCAATACCACATGTGTGGCACTTTTTTGCAGCCTAACTGCGCTAAGAGGCCCAAAGTCCAATGAGCACCTTTAGGCTTTACAGGGGTGCTTACAATTAGGCACCCCCCAAAATGCCAGGACAGTAAACACACCCCACAAATGACCCCATTTTGGAAAGTAGACCCTTCAAGGTATTCAGAGAGGGGCATGGTGAGTCCGTGGCAGATTTCATTTTTTTTTGTCGCAAGTCAGAAGAAATGGAAACTTTTTTTTTTTGTCACAAAGTGTCATTTTCCGCTAACTTGTGACAAAAAATAAAATCTTCTATGAACTCACCATGCCTCTCAGTGAATACTTTGGGATGTCTTCTTTCCAAAATGGGGTCATTTGGGGGGTATTTATACTATCCTGGAATTTTAGCACCTCATGAAACCTGACAGGGGGTCAGAAAAGTCATTGTAAGGCTTGGTGGTGTATTCTCCACAGTCAGCATGCAACGCATGAGCTGGCGTGGAGGAGGTACACACACCAGCACAGGGAACAGGCTATCCCTAGTATAGTGGAGGGGAGGACTGACTCCAATCGGAGATTATGGCGCACAGAGCCGGTGCAGATCTGACAGCCACAAACAATGCTTTCGTTATAACGTCTCAGCGCAAAGTAGCGCTGAGCGCATAAACCAGAACTGAGGAGATCAGGACAGGTAGACAGAATGAACGCTTGCTAGCTAGCGGCTACTTAGCGACAGCAAGCGTCCAAAACAAGACAGACTGGAATGAGGCAGCCAATGCGATCGCAGCGATGGCGTGCCTCACAAAGACAGGACAGGATAGTCAGGAAATAGCAGGATCAAGATAGATGAACGTAACACAGACAAATATACAATAAGTATGTTTTCCTAGCGTATTACAATTACAGCTATCAATGAAACTATTTGTAAAGTCTGACTAACATATGTATATATCGGCAATGAACCGATATATGACATAAGCAGGAACGCTGACTTAGGACTGGAGTAATACAGGGAACAGGACTCAGAAGGATTCGCTATCTCTTCGCAGAGATGGACGCAATCCACAAACGGTAACAGAACAGGATTCAGAAGGATTCGTTATCTCTTCGCAGAGATGAACGCAATCCACAAACAGTAACAGAACAGGATTCAGAAGGATTCGTTATCTCTTCGCAGAGATGAACGCAATCCACAAACGGTAACAGGACAGGATTCGTTATCTCCTCGCAGAGATGAACGCAATCCACGAACAGGACCAGGAGCAGGATACTAGCTCAGCACGGGTGCTCACGATACGCGCAAACTACCAAAACGTGCTGGAAAGCTGACTAACTGCACACAGGATATAAACAGTTCGTGTACGTATACATCAGCGACACTGATGTATCAACGTAACACGAATACAAGGAAAATAATAAACGTGCTGGTATGCATATATATGGGCAATGAACCAACATATGATGCAAAACCAGCAAAGTATCTTTAGAACAAGAAACACGATCGGGGGCTGAAGCGACAGCAAGGCAGGCTTAAACTGAAGCTATGAAAACCCGAGGAGTCCTGCAGGAAGCAGATCTTTATACTGAGGCCATCCAATGGGAGCAGACATGCAGATTCCCACACAGGTGAATAATAATCAGTCACAAGCTGACAGCAGGGAAAGGCAGACAAAGCTATGCAGCTTGCATGGAAAGAGATCAGAACTGCCTGAGCTGCAGCACTACTACTTCCAGCAACACCTGCTGCAGCAGCGATCATTACAGTCATAGATGCTTGAAAATGGGAAAATTCACTTTTGGCACCATAGTTTGTAAACGCTATAACTTTTACCCAATCCAATAAATATACACTGAATGTTTTTTTTTTTATCAAAGACATGTAGCAGAGTAACTTTCGCGCTCAAATGTATAGGAAATTTTACTTTATTTGAAAAATGTCAGCACAGAAAGTTAAAAAAGTCATTTTTTTTGACAAAATTCATGTCTTTTTTGATGAATATAATAAAAAGTAAAACTCGCAGCAGCAATCAAATAGCGCCAAAAGAAAGCTGTATTAGTGAGAAGAAAAGGAGGTAAAATTCATTTAGGTGGTAGGTTGTATGAGCGAGCAATAAACCGTGAAAGTTGCAGTGGTCTGAATGGAGAAAAAGGCTCTGGTCCTTAAGGGGTAGAAAGACTGTGGTCCTCAAGTGGGTAATATACCCCTTTACTCATTCCCTAGGAGGTGGCAGAGAAATGGGAGCCCTCTTATTAAACCTGGGCTTCTGATTTCACCATAGTTCACGCTATACTACTACCACATCACTTCCTGGGTACCAGAGGTGGAGATAAACTTATTGTCCTTGTCATTGCATAAGGTATGGGTATTTGCCACAAAGCAGTTAAATAAGGTGCACAGCACGCCTGTTAATTTGTTTGCTGCAATAGCCCACAATGCACATACTGACTATGGTGGCGCCAGGGCCGTAATTTAGGTGCCTGGAGCCTGTTAATTTGAGCACCCGCATATCCCACAATGTACTTCCAGCTATGGTGACCCCAGGTCGGTAATTTGGGCACTGGGAGACGAATTTCGGTACACCTCTATGGCCGCTACGACTCTCATGACACACACAGCTACTGCGGTTATGGGCAGCGGCTTTTTGTAGTGGAATTTCAGCATATCTGTGGAACACAGACACAGCCACTGCAGCAGCTTTTAGCTACTTTTCAGTCTTCCATGGTTCTTTGCAATGAGCTGCAACCGTTGCCCACATCAGGTACTGCAGCTGAGCATACCGGTATATAGCAGTTCTTTGCAGTGGAATTTGGGCACTGAGCTCTTGATTTCGGCATCTTCAACAGACAGCTCTGCAGCTCACCCTTCGTACAAGAATACAACCGCTGCACCAACATGGACACAATTGCCAGGTTATCATATAAGCCCTGATGTATTTATGGTCGAGATAGAGTTACTGTTTTTTGCTAGCACATCTTCTACTTAATATTTATATGCATCCTATCTACAACTTAAGTGCAGAATCATTTGTAGCTGCCTACAATTCAGTGACAGTGATGGCTCGGGATATAATAGGCTATCTCGCCATAAACAAGAGAGTGAGCAATGAAGTCTGTATCTCAACACAGCATTGAACAAACAAGCAGGATATTGGCTGGGTTACAATCACTGACCTTTATATAATAGTGTCTCCAATATGCATTCTGTTATATCTAAACTGAGCTGCCCTCCTGTGTCCTTCATATTGACAAAATATATCTTGCAGCAAGTCCAATTTGTTCTTCTATCACCTCATCCAGACTTGTTTTTCTTTGTGAGTCCTCTGGGAAATCTGCTATGCAGCTCTGTAAGGAGACGGCGCAGATATCCATTCGTGGCTAAACAAAATAAACTACCCATCTGTTATTTTTATGACAGGATAATGTTTCTATTTGAGCTGTGTTCACTAGCTCACACTTGACATAATGTCAGAGGGGGAGGCTCTTGCTCAACAATTATAATGAATGGTAAGTGAGAGATTTGAATGATTATTTATAGTAACATACCTCTACATACCAATTTTAGCCAGATTTCCCATGCTTAATGGTGACCTTTATTTTTGTTGCTGAATATTTAGGTGGAGTCCATAAAACTTTTAGAAAATTTTCATAATATGCGATTTATTATTGCATCATAATGAACAGCAAAAAGTCTAATATTTTATGTGATAGGTCAAAAAGGGCATTCACTTTATATTTATTGAAAACATGAGACAATTGCAAAACATGACAAAGGAGGGAAAAGTTGCAGTTTAATCTTTTTTGTGTGAATTGTAACTCTAGAGAAAAAGACAAGACAAATAACATTTATATTGCGCTTTTCTCCTGTCGGACTCACAGCGCTTGTGAGGCAGTCACTAGGGCGCGCTCAGTAAGCAATAGCAGTGTTGGGGAGTCTTGCCCAATACTCCATAAGAGGAACTTCAGCATAAACAAACATACTGTCATTAAGTTACATTAGATATGTTAATAAAATAGATAGGCAATATAATCTCTTACCCACCCTGTTCTATAAGAACAGGCAAATGTTTGATTTCACGAGGGCAGCCATCTTTTTGGTTGAAAGGAGGTGACAGGGAGCATGAGACACAGTTCCAACTGTCCTGTGTGCTGATTACCACTCCCAGTTGTTAGGCAAGGCAACGTGAATAACAACATAGGAAATCCCATAATGCTTTGCACAGCAGCAGGGAAAAAAAGCCCTGGCAGTTTTCTTTGATGGGTGGAGCTTAGCTAAAAATGCAGCTAAAAATGATGCTTTGGTGAGAAAAACAAAGTTCTGATGCTGTGAGACTGTTAAAGAAACACCAAGCCTTTTCAGTTCTTCTGAGTAGATTTTTAGTCCAGAGGTTCACTTTAGGAGCTGGCTTACTCTAATGGAATAGCCCAGATTTAAACCCAGGTCTCCTGTGTCAGAGCCCTTATAGAGTACCCGAGGCGAAGCCCGAGTACACAACATCAGATACTTACCTAAAAGAGAGGGAAGCCTCAGGATCCTTTTGAGGCTTCCCTCCCTGCTGTGTTATCCCCTGTCGCTGAGTGCGGCCACCCAGATTAGTGACAATGCATTGTCGCCAATCCTAATGGGGCCATGCAGCTCTTCCTGCTCCAGCGTGGCCGCGCAATAGCCGACTCAGCCAGCTTGCACATGCGCAGTAAGCCAGAGCTGCGGGCTCTGTGGTATTGTGTATGCACGGGCTGGCTCGGGTGGTGGCAGCGTGACCCTGCACCAGGAAGAAAAGCTGCACAGCCCCGCCGTGGTGAGGGGTCATGCTCAACAACAGGGGGCTGTAGATTAGCGGGGGAAGTAAAGTAGGATCCTGAAGCTTCCCTCTATTAGGGAATGTATGCAATTATGACCCTGAGCTTTGGATCGGGATAACTTTAACCATTACATTATCCAGCCACTGATGAGTAGGCAATTTTGAAATAACAGATTTTGCAACAGCAAAAGAGGAGCTGCCCACCATACATTTTGCAGCAATGCATGGCAGGTAGTCATATGTGAAGTGGATATTGGTAAATCCTTGGAGGGGCACACAGGTCGGTTTGGGAAGTATGTGTGTAAAACATCAGATATATTGGCAGGGCATAAGTCATGGAGTTATCTGAAGGTAAATCCTTGGAATGTTTGGAATCGTATGTTCAGGTAAACATTGTGAAAAGGATTGTGAAAATATATTTAAAATTATTTTCAACACCAATATTTTACCCTAGTATTATTTTGGTGTAGAGATTCAGTGCCTTACACAGTTTGTTGACAGATAGATCTGTGCTCCATTGATGACCATGGAGTCATTTGTCGGTAAACTATAGATTGGCTCCATGCAGGCAAAAATTAAGTTAACATTAATTACCAATGAAGTCCCCTCTTTCCTTAGACAGCTCTGCCACTAGTTAGAGTAATTTAAACTAGGAGAAGGTTTGATATAACAATTCAATTCAAAGGCAGCTGACCCGTAACCAGACCTCAAACTATTGCTAACACTATCTTTACCCAATACTACTTCTCAATAGTAGTCATAACTTCTAGGGTGTAAACCTCAGCACTAACTTTGCCCTTACCCATAGCCAAAGATGATCAAATCTCCAGTTAAAAGTTCTACTAAAAGGAGAAGCACAAATTATTTTTATGAGTTTGTGTTTCTTACAATCATCATCTCCGACCAAGCAGATGGGTCTGGGATATGTGTGAGATCATGTGAGGGTGGATGTCCAGTGACTTTAAACTATGAATCCTTTGGGTAAGCGATTCATCCATTCTCACTGTCACTCTATTCAAATCCTGTATATCCTATTGCCATTGATCCATAGACTCTGCCCAATCAAACTATTTGATATTAATTTGCCTTATGCTTTCTTGTAGCACAGCTTCATGATTGATGGGTGGTACACACATGCTATATATGCATACATACATACATACACATATATATTGGGCTATATGTTTCTCTGTAATAGAAACGATTGTTTGCAAAACGTTGAAAATATTAAAAATAAAACAAATATCACAAATAATTTTCTGGTCTGGGATAACCATACTTCCAGGATTTTGAAAAGTACAGAAGAAGTAGACAAATTAAACAACTACATGGTTAGTACATGGTTAGGAACCAGAACCTGACAACATGATACCATCAGACAACACACCACACCAAAATATATACCTTTTCTGCTTTTTTTAAGAATTGAGTACAAGTAAATGATAGATAAAAGGGGGAACTATACATATGAGAATTCCTTTAATAATGCTTATACGTGTCATCTTCCTACTACCCATAAAACTGGGCAGCAGATATCATTAGACACAAGCACCAAACTCTCAGATTGTCAAATAAAATATGCATATTTTATGCACAATTTCCCATATGGATGAAAATATGAGTAATGATTTTCAGCTCTTAACACACATGATTACACAGTCAAAACCTAATCTGCAAATTGCCTTCAGCTCTTAAATATTCTCGTAATTCTCTGTCACAGAAATTAGTTGCAAGCATTGGCTGATATGTGTTATTTTATATATGCTGTATTTGATTAGCTAAGGGAAAGTCTTTCAAACTGGCAAAATCTCCTTTGAGCCCCGAAGCAACCATTAACAAAGAAAATTATCCTTACTTTTTGTTCCAATCTTGGCTCACATTAGGCTCCATGACTCGATGTCTGATACTAATGGGCTTTCTCTTCTAATAATTCTTCCTGTAAGGCAGAAAAAAAGTGGAGGGGGTGGGTTAGGCCTGGTATCATAAGATACACATCTTGTACTTTTGTTAAAGGACCTCGATGGTGGAAAATGTTAACATTTAAAATATATACATGTCAACATATCAAATGTACATTTCACCCAGAGTAAAATGCACTACTGTATATTTTTGTTTTTTTACTTTGTTGCTGTTACTTACAATAGGCAGTAAAATTTGACAGGCTTTGGACTCGTCCAACTCTTCATGGGGGATTCTCAGTATTTTCTTTATTCTTAACAAAGGCACTCACTGACAAGGATTTATATATCTCAGCCAGTTAGCTTCTACTAATTTGCTAACTATTTAAGAGTTGGACTGAGCAACTGCAGTTCAGTAAGTGCTTTTGCAAGTTATAACCTGGAATCCCACATGAGGAGATGGGCTAGTCCAAAACCTGTCAGATTTTCACTGCCTACTGTAAGTGACAGCAGCTTTGGAAAAATTCAGTTTATAGAGCAATTAACTCTAGGAGAAATGCACATTTATATATAAGAATCTTACATTTCATATTTTTTTTTTGTCAGGTATCTAATGTGTTGTAGTTCATGTATTTCCTGAAATAATTTTTACATGAAAAGTGTTTATTAAATCAAATGAAGAATAAAGCAATGCAAACAAATGCATGGAAACCATAACAACAAGGGTAGTATATCCATAAGCAAACTAAATGAGATGAGCAACCAGCATGCATCTGTTGAGTTAAAGAAGAAACTAGCACTAGGTTGACATGAAACAATGGCCCATAAGCATATAACATTTTCACCTGAGTTATCTCCTAGGAGATAATTTTCATCTTCTCTTTACATTTTCTGCTTCTTACAATTGAAAAAGTACCCAAAACTTGGTGATAAAGTTCCGTCGAAATTATTTTGAGTATTTTTGTGCTTGCTGGTGGCTTAAAAGGCATTTTATGACAGGATGTGACAATATTACCTAAGAGAAAACTCAGGAGAAAAAGTGAATTGCATTTTGGCCAGTATATTCGAAGCCAGAAACTTCCACCTTTTAATTAACCATTTCAGCCCTCGGGTATTTTTCACCTTATGCATCCAAGTAATGTTCACTTCCAGTTCATTCACCAATAACTTTATCACTAATTATCACAATGAATTGATCTATATCTTGTTTTTTCCGCCACTAATTAGGCTTTCTTTGGGTGGTGCATTTTGCTAAGAATTATTTTTTTCTAAATATAATAAGAAAAAAAATTGAAAAAATTCATTATTTCTTAGTTTTTGGCCATTATAGCTTTAAAACAATACATGCTATAAATAATTAAAACCTGTGTATTTTATTTGACCATTTGTCCCGGTTATTACGCCATTTACATTATGTCCCTTTCACAATGTATGGCGCCAATATTTTATTTGGAAATAAAGGTGCATTTTTTCAGTTTT
Organism: Hyperolius riggenbachi; assembly: GCF_040937935.1. Lineage (NCBI taxonomy): Eukaryota > Metazoa > Chordata > Amphibia > Anura > Hyperoliidae > Hyperolius > Hyperolius riggenbachi. The sequence continues at coordinate 206,468,844 of NC_090648.1, forward strand.
GCGTCCATCACTATTTACAAACTTATAATTTAAAAAATGTTCGTAATACACCATCTTCACATGCATATTAAAAAAGTTCAGACCTTTAGGTAACTGTTTTTTTTAATTGTAACTTTATTTGGGTAATGTTTGGTGTGGGAGGTAAAAAGTTAAATTTAAATGTAATAATGTGTGTTTATTTCATAAAACATGTATGTAGATGTAGTTTTACTATTTGGCCACAAGAGCACTCTCGCTTCAAGGAAGCATAAGGAGGACGGGAAACTTTTTTTTTTATCAGAAAGATGGGGACTTCTGATAAGAAGCCGTCTGTCTTTTTACTGGGGACTTAGATCAGTGAATGGGAACATTCAACATGGGTGCGCGCATACTTGTCATGTTCAGGTGGCATAAATGGTTAACCAGCAGCTATTGACTTTGATTGGCTCAATTTAATGGGGTGCATGAAAAAGGGCAAAAGATAATGAATTGGCACCAGTGGAAAACAAAATCTCAATAACAATAAACATTGTTAACGAAATTGGTTAATGATAAATACCGTATTAAAACAGACGGGAGTTAATAACGATAAGATATTAATGTTAAAAATTGTTACGTAATTAAACAATACAGCTTAACCCAACACTTCTCTCACACAGAACCCTCCCCTGGTGGTGCCTAAAACTAACCACTCCCCTGGTGGTGCCTAACCATAACCACCCCCGGTGGTACCTAACCACCATCCCCGGTGGTGCCTAACCCTAACCACTCCCCCTGCAGAAACACCCTTTAACACATAGAAATGATAATATCTTTGATGATGTAAAATATGTACATACAAACGAAATAATATGACAAAAACTATAACATTGCAAGCATCTAAAACGATAACATATTTCAAAAACTTTAATGTTCTAATGTTGTTAACAATATTTATTGGGCACCCTTTTTTCTGCTTTGGGCGCCATATTAACGATAAATGCATTAAAGTCTATGGCAGTGCCCTTTTCGTCTACCCTCAGCCAGAACCCTTTTTTCCTGTTACCATTTAATGTCATACCTAGGCCAGTGGAGTTTTTTGCTAATTGCCATTAAACTGTAGTTACCGATGAAAACTTAGATAACATAACCATAATAATGAGCAAAAACCATTTATGGTAAATGTTCATTGACTCAGGATGAGAAGAGATTGAGCATATAAAGCGAGAAGCTGCTGATATACTAGCTGGCAGCTGATTCTTTAAACAGCAGGCAGTCCTTGATTTGGTAAATTACATTTCCTCACTGATCAGTGGTGAGAGAACATGTCAGTACATTTTTTTCTTATCAGTGCTTACTGAAAATAATTTTGATCATTCTTTCCCAAGACACTTTTTTACATATCACATTGCACAACCAATTATTTTCCTGGAGTGCATCAGGCAGGATGTAGGCATACATGTAAAAAGGGCGCCACAGCAAAAAGGGCATCAGAGATAGCGGTCAGTAGAATGCTACCTAATAGGAGACAAGTGTCCCTGCGTACACTGTCTCTGTGTCCCTGGGTCCGTGCTTTTTGTTACTGCACATGTGAGCAGCATGGACCGTTGGGACAGGAGGATGGGGGCCAGTCAGCCGGGCGGGTGTGTGCGCGCATGCACGTGCGGCGGATGGGGCCCGCATGCGGGGGTAACACACTAAAGCCTGTTTTTAAACGGGCTAAGGTGGTTAGTATCAATATAATTACAGATATTCTACTAGTTAATTCTAACAGTAAAATATTGGTAATCTTTCACACGAGCTCCTCCTCTCAATGCGTAACCCTACCCAGTTCCCCATTAACGATACTTAACCCTAAGACACCCCCCCCATAATGCCCAACACTATGGAGCCCCTGCTAACTCCTAAAATGAAGGACTCCGCTGGCACCATACCCTAAAGAGATCCTTCCTTCCACTGACGCTTAACCCCTATCTGCCAATATTTTGGGCACCACCATAGGCGCTTATGTTAATAGCTAGGCTCCCACTATTAGAAGCTGCAGTTTGCATAGCGGGCAGCCCTGGAACACGCTAATTTATTGGGAACCTACTGTGTCCAAAATACCCATAATAGCCACTGATACTAGCTATTAAAGGTGCCTATGGCAGTGACAATTTTACCAAGGTACCTCCAGCACCCTCTTTACCTGTTTTGGGACGAACAAGGAGAAATTGCTGCATGACAGTTGTTGACAATTGAGAGAACAAGCTAAACTTTATGGTTGTTAACTGAATTACCAAAGCCAATGGGGAAATAATAACTGTGCTTCAATGGCAAAAGATCAAAGATTAATTCATGGGGTTTGCAATACTTCAAAGAACAGTCACCAGCTCCAAACTACCACACAGATTGTAGGGCAGTTGTGCTTTGGATCCAATCGTCCCCTGATCCCTGCGCTTTACAGGGTGATCCCACAGTACTCTGGATCAATGACAAGTGGATCTAGAGTGCAACATCCCTACAATTTGTGAATTACCAATAGCAAAGGACAGGGCAGGGAGATGAGAAGTAAAGCAGATGGATAATGGCTACAGGTCTGTGTGTAACTGCAGCAGTGCTGTACCTAAATATAACAGCTGCATCTCTGGCAATTCGAATTACAGAAAAAATAGTAATTCAGCATTTTGGTTTCTGATGAAAGGATACATTGGAAACATTTTGTTAAATAATATTTACACTTCCAGTAAATCTATCAAGAGTGGAGGAATCCCTAGACATTATACAAAGAATGTTTGATCTGATTTTATCAGATGCAGTACTTCATTATGAGAACCTGGAGACAGCAGCAGACGTGGCCCATTTAATTGTTCCCAAGGGAGTTAAGGAACGCCTAGTGTTATTGGTATTGAGCTCACACTAGGGATATCTGATTGCTTTCTCCTTTAAGTACATAAGAAGATAAAATATGTAAGCCATTCTGCTTATGTAGGTTTGCTGAACCCATTTCAATTATTTGTGTAAACAGAGGTGCCAGTCTAGTACAAAATGTATTAAAAACAGTTTAAAAATGGGGGGGGGGGGGGGTAGAGGTGGACTTACACCTCAACCCCCCCACCACCACCACCACAGATGACACAAGGGTAACTGTATCTATAAAGCAGTACAAGCATTTATTTCTTACTCCATTAAAAATCTGCAGATTTTATTGGAGTAAGAAATAAATTCTTGTACTGCTTTATAAATACGGTTACCATTTTTACACTGTTTTTATACTACACTGGCAGCTCTGTTTACATACATAACTGAATGTCCACCCTGGTGGATGGGTGTTTCTTGCCCTTTTCCCTTTCTATGGAGAGTGACTTCTTAGCCTGAGTGGGGACAGGATAATCTCCCCACCTGGGTACACAGTGGTTGCTTTGGAGGCAATCCACCCATGTGAGCATGGCCGGATTACTGGCTAGGCCACATAGGCCATGGCCTAGGGCACCAGATAAACAAGGGGCGGCCTGCAGACAGTGGGCATTATTTGCAGGGCATTATTTGCAAGTGTCCAAACAAATGAAAGTGATCAGGATAACTGCACTATTAGTACCAGCTGGCATTTGCCTGTGCTGTGCTACAGGCAGCTGCAGTCCGTTAACCAAACGTTTGTGAACAGTATGTGACTAGCAAAAAGCCAGACCTTGTCCAATGACATAGCAGCAGCTGCAGGCAGTTACAGAAGGCCGGGTCTCACGCACTTGGTGTGGGGGATGAAAGGACCAGGGGCAGCACCAGCAAATAGTACAGAATACAGAAAGCAGCCTCTCACAGTACCCATTTCTTAATTATTGATGGCCAGTGCTGTTACCCTGGAGACAGCAGTGGGTACAGGACTCACTTTTACGTGTTGCTGACCCCACCCAATGTCCAATTGTGAGCCACTTTTGTTTTGACTATGTGTGTGTGGTGGATGGCTCCCACCACGCCCATCACCTGTAGATCGCTTGATTGACCAGTTCCCCCATGTGACGTGATTGATTCACTTCACGTTGCCATGGAGACCTCGGCATTAGCCGCAATAGTGGACACCATCGGCCCAAAGTTTTTTGGGTGTGTGTGGAGAGAGGTGGTAGGATACGGTTTCGGTTGGGGCGGCTGGTAATAGTCGGCCTTGGGCGGTAAGAAGTACAAATCCGGCCCTGCATGTGAGTAGTTCTACTACCTTTTTAATTTGTTTATTGAGAATACTACAGTATCTGCGGCTCTAATTGTTCCCTTTTGTCTCCATTTACGTTATTGTGCAATATGTCTTACTACTTTATAATGTAACCCATCAGTTTTATTATTTATCAGCCATAAAGTGCTTGCAATCCAATTAGTTCGGTCTTTTTTTGCCTAAAAATGTCTCTTAAGGCGTTTTATGTATCACAGAGACAATATAAACAATTTCAGCTCCCTTAGTATAAATAATCATCCATGTTGTATTTCATTGTGCTGTTATTTACATTTTTGGGGAAAGGATCACTGAAATATCTGCACTATAAAAAGGACATAAAATGTGATGTGGCAATTGTGCTAATGGTCATCACAACTGAAGACTTAGCATAGTAAACTTTGTTGTCTTTCTGTGGTGGCCCTGCATTCTCACTTCTCTAACACGCAAGCTTTCCTCCATGCTTAGATAGCTAGGACCCTATTCCCTGAACTATACTAGGCCAAATACAGTATATAAATAAATCCTATATAATAAAACCCTACTGTCTCTGCGTCCCATGTCCCATCGAGTGTCCTATCTGCACTCTTTGTTTACATTGACAGCCCCATTTTTTGATATGTGAATAACCTTGCTAATTACCATATTTTTCGCCGTATAAGGGGGGGGTGTCCCTACAATTTTTGGATTGATTGAAAAAAAAATTGCATACTTGCACATGTTTACGTGATCGTGTACACGTTTACGCTATCACAACGCAGCAAAAATGCATAGAAAATGGGCATTTTTGTGATGCGTTTTTAAGGCAAACAATACAGTATCTGTGGGAAACAAAATGGTGGTGGAGGCTGGCCTTCAGATGTAATAAACAAACATTGGTTAGCCACTAGAGATGGCCCGAACGGTTCACCGGCGAATGGTTTCCGGCGAATTTCCGTGGTTTGCGAACATTTTCCGAAGTTCGATTCGCCCCCATAGTGCATCATTTAAGTCAACTTTGACCCTTTACATCACAGTCAGCAGGCACATTGTAGCCAATCAGGCTACACTCCCTCCTGAAGCCCCCCCCCCCTTATAAAAGGCAGGCAGCGTCAGGCTTTTCACTCACTCGTGTGCCTGCAGTAATTAGAGAAGTGTGTGTGTGTGTGGCCCACTTGCATTATATACAACCCTGTCAGTCAGTCTTACCTGGCCTTTGGCCCCTTGGTGGTATAATTACTACTGTGCCAGGTGCACATTATAATACCCATCACTGCATTTACCTACCTGTTCACTTCAGTGCACCCACCCACCTACGTTAGTGCACAGTGTCACTGTGCCTGTCCGGTACCTGTATGTGTGTGACAGGTGCACATTATAATACCCATCACTGCATATACCTACCTGTTCACTTCCGTACACCCACCTACCCACGTGAGTGCACGCAGTGCCACTGTGCTTGTCCTGTACCTATCTGTGTGTGACAGGCGCATATTTTAATATGTGATGGGTGATGTCGCAGCACAACGCAATAAAGGTACCACTGCCAGTAATCCTTCTCCCATGTCCACTCATGGGAAGGACAGGACGCTCCAGCGTTCTCATGATGTCGGCCATGTGGACAGTCTTTAGTCCAACACCTGGACCGGCCGGTAGCCGACTGCCTGGCCTTAACTGTGGATGTAGACACTGTGATCAGTGATGAACCCTTGGACTACTGCGTGCGCAGGCTTGACCTGTGGCCAGAGCTGTCCCAATTTGCCATCCAACTTCTGTCTTGCCCTGCCTCAAGTGTCCTGTCAGAAAACACCGCACAGCTGGAGGCATTGTCACTGAGAAGAGAAGTTGCCTAAGTCACAAAAGTGTTCAGTACCTCACCTTTATCAAAATGAATGAGGCATGGATCCCGGAGGGCTACTGCCCGCCCGAAGACTAAGTTAGTCCCCACACACAGCATATCTGTCTGCACGCCGTGTGACTGCCTGCCCCAAGACTAAGTCGCTCCCTGCACGGCACCTCTGCCCGCAGGCCGCTTGACTGTCTTTTCCGCCACCACCAACAGGGTCCAGGACTCCAGGTGGATCCCTGAATTTTTAAGGCCGCTGTACTACTTTCTCTGGTGCGTGTACATGCCTGCCTAATTTTTCTGGCTGCACTGCAGCTGCAACAACAAAACAAAAGGCATGTACATGTGCCAATTCCACTTCATGATCATTACCTTGCCGCGGTGAAGGGGCTTGCGTATCACAATGAAGCAATGACCGACGGCTATATGAGTGTCTCGGAAGGGAGGGGGGGCACACCCAAGATAATAAGGTCGTTGCTTCATTGTGGGCAGGCCAAATTTGATCAGGTGGACAGTCACTGTTGTTCTATCATTGAGCTACCACAGCACGGCGACCATATGGGCTTGAAAGCCGCCTTGGCCTGCACTCTGGCCATGGTGCGCACCAGTCCAGCACGGCAGTCACTACAAAAAACAGCTGTTTGCGGTGCGTTACACAGTGAGTTTGGTGCATCAGTGTGAAGCAGTACTCTAATTACACTCCCTGATTGATGTATAAACATGCAAGATGTTCTAAAGCACTTTAGGCCTGCAATTTAGCATTCAATGTGATTTCTGCCCTTAAAACGCTGCTTTGCGTCAAATCCAGATTTTTCTCCGGGACTTTTGGCATGTATCCCACTCCGCCATGCAAAAACTCAGGTGTTAGACCCCTTGAAACATCTTTTCCATCACTTTTCTGGCAAGCATAAGTGTTTCTATTTTTCAAAGTTCGCCTCTCCATTGAAGTCTATTACGGTTCACGAAAGTTTGCGCAAATTCAACTTTTGCGGAAGTTTGCGTTTGCGTTTCGCAAACCGAAAATTGGAGGTTCAGGCCATCTCTATTAGCCACTTTATTCACAGTGAATAGGCTGCCTTTAGGGTAACATGGTTGCAGAAGGAATTTCAGTCAGCGCCACCCATCCGAGGCATTATTTGTCACACTGCCAGGAGTCAACTTGTCTCTCAGAGGGAGAGGGAAGGAAGAATGGGAGAATACAGCTATTTACACAGAAGTCCTGGTGACCACTGGCTGCCTTCAGCCTACGTTTTTCATCATTATGCTGCAAAAACCAAACTTTAAAATTTTTTAATTGCTTTGTTTATAACAGTTATAGTAAAATTATAAAAATAGAAGGTTACCTTAGGCTTTAAAGGGTCATTGTCAGGGTTCTCTTAAAGTATACCCAAGGCGATATGTGACATGATGAGATAAACATGTGTATGCACAGTGCAAAACATTATCTAGGCCGTTTTACTTGTTTTATTTTTCTGCCTGAAACAGTTAATTTTAAGGCATGGAAGTGACAGCTTCTGTCTTGTCGGTACCTTGTTGAGAATATAGTAAACATCACTGATAAGCAAATTACAGCCATAAAAGTTTTCCTGGTAGAATTCAATTTCTGAGAGCAGAGGGATATAGAAAAAAGTCAAAAGTTCATGTATTTTTACTCAATGATACTGATTGGGCTGCCACTGAGCAGAAACAATAAACCATTCAATGTACTTTGTAAAAGTTTAAATATAAAATTAAACCATGGGATATCTAAAAAAAAAAAACAATTGTTTATCTCATCAGTTTATTTTCAACCTGGGTTCACTATCGCTATCAGGAAAGATTGTGGACAGCATCCAAATGTCCTATGAGAAAAAAGTAAAGATTAGGAACAAGTGTCAGCCTACTATTATAAGAAGACCGAGGGTAATAAGAGGTTAAGGTTACTAGAAATACATGAATAGTAAACGTTAGGTTTAGAAATAGGTCAAGACTGGTGATTGCTATAAGGATAGGGTGAGATAAGAATTACATTTCAGCATCAATATCCTATATACCAAAAACATACAATACTTGGATTCTAAGCCTGAAAAACAGCATACATCGTTTTGGTGAACTGACCCTTTAAAATGCACATGTATTATTTGCTCTTTTCTACGCTGACGGCTTGGATTTAGCTCTGTTCCTGTGTGGCACAGATACCTTGGGAACATGATGACAGGAAACTTTTTGACAAGATGTAAAAAGGACAGTGCAGACTGCACCAGGAGACTAATATAAAATGAGCAATGTCTGTGCTCAGGTAGCTATAAGAACACCATGAAAAATTTAAGCAATAGAGCCTGGTTATCCAGTATCCTAGGCTCTTACTAACAAAACACAAGCTAGAAAATGCTCACTTTTGATTAAATATTGGAAGCACATAAGCAGATTTGTATTGTGTTACAATTATACCTGATGAATACAGCAAGCTATTTATTATAAGACCTTTAATAGCTTCCCCTAAAGAGCCCTATTAGTTCTTTGTAAGAACCATTTAGCTCTGAAATTGTGAACAGAATTTGATTTACAGCTGCAACCTTATTGTCTTTCTTCATTCACATCACGCTCAGTACCTAAAGTGGTACTAGACTAGCAAACCGCAATTGAAACAAGTTGTGAAATATGTACACTTTGAGCTGTTTGGTTGACCAGATTTACTAAATGAAAGAATTGCAGCCATAGCATCTGCTATGGGGCCCATAGATAAGGGAAGGGGGCCCAGTCCTGGCAGCACCCCTTTTTTTTCACGGAAGGCAGGACATTTTACACTTGCCCCGCCACTGTGCATGAATGCCTTCCTTCAGGGTCTGAAATTTAAACACCAGATCTGGCCACTGGTGGAGTGAGGAGCCAGAATTGGACATAATTCATTGTTGCTGTAGGGAGGTAAAATGCTCAACTGCGGCAGGCAGGTGGAATAGTCTAGGTCCAAACAAAATTTTGCTACGCGGCCCAATGATTTGTAGCTATGCCGCTGGCACAGTGCGCAGAGAACCGTGGACCATTGTGGCTCACTGCACAGGATGATCTACAACTGTTGCATGTATGTGAACATTTCTCTATTCATTGCATGGAATTGCAGACTGCATCATTGATAAAAAAAAAAATGTGCTCTACAAACTAGAACTGCAGTGTACTGTCCGAGGAACACATTTTGTTTATCTGCAAACTTGCAAATACATGTGCACTTGTACAGTGTGCTTCAAATTAGACTTAAGGTGCCCATTAACGGTACAATTCCATGGCAGATTGATCATTTTCGATCGCCATGGTAATCAATTGGAAGTGCCCATTAAAGGCCAAACTCGCATTAACCAATCTGATCAGATTGACGAGATCGATTGGAACCACAGAATTGTGCTGTTAATAGGCACCTTTAGCAAAAACTGACAAAGAAGCAGCATAACCTCCTTCTGGAGATAGTAAAAAAAAATAAAAATAAAAAAAACCTATCTAGTCAGGCATGTTAGATGACCAGGATGAAAAGGCCAGTAGGTTCTGGGCCCATCCTTTTAAGCAACCCTAGTCCATGTGGCACTTGACATTGAGGAGGTACAAAAAGTTGATGACAAATCTTTCGCACCAAATCTCACGGGGTACCCATCTTCATCTTATCCCTATGTGCCCGCCCCCCCCCCCCCCAAAAAAAAATAGAGGTGTAGTGATTGCATATGGAACTTATGATGCTTTTTGGACTCTCTCTTAATAATGAGGTGGTCAGACACTCCCACCTCAACACACACCAACACACCCAGAAAACAAATAAAAGAAACCTTTCCCAGACCCCTTACTTTTTCCCAAATGCTTTGTTTAAAATAAAACAAAACACTTCAACAAGAAAAAAAACTTAAAAGAAAACAGAAGTGCGTGTTTTATGCTAAGGCTATTAGTGAACTTTTTCACAGCAGAAATAAATAATTATAATAAAAAAAACAAACTGCAATAATCGTACACAATTGTGTGTTTGAGAACCGCTGCTGTTGACAGAACATTCAGGGCCCCATCACATCTCTGTGTATTATCCTCACACAGACACTGCCCAGACTCCTTGTAAGGATCAACATTGCAAGTAATATATATGACAAATGCACTGCATCTACTAATGGTTTCATTCTGTCTTTCAGTGTTCCTGTGTGGAATGCCACTGGGGATGACATGGGTGGATTACATAGATTACATTAAAATTCAAATAAAGGGGGGGGGGGGGTGTCCGCCACGCGATCAAGCTGGACGCCTAAACTCGGAGCTCCGAGCTTCCCTCATTAACAGCGACAGCCAAAGCATACCAATCTGAGGTAATCTTACCTTAAACGATGGAGGAACAGATGGAGATGGAGGCCACTAACAAAAGAAAGAAAAACAGCACAAAACCGCAAAGAATTCCGGAGATGTTTGCCGGAGCACAGGCCAGATCAGTCAGCAAAGATGGCACCGGCTCCAATGCAAAGTCGCACACAGCCCAGCAGGGACTACACCCGAGAGGACCACCCGCCTCCCAGTCGGATCCGAACACGTCCAGCTCTGCCACCGCAGGAGACTCCTCTCCCGAATCAGTTTCACCCGAGTCCCGCAGCCCGGTCAAATCGAGGCAGAAGCTCTCACCACAGGAAGAGCAGGTAGGCCTAGAAGTCAGCAATACCCTACCCCCGCCCGCAGCCATCTTTACCCACACAACTCCCCCACAAGAAAGTACGCTGGAAGCCTTCCCAGCTACTGACCAAGGGCCGACTCAAGCTTATATGAAAGACCTAATAATGACACTCAAGCTGTCACTTTCTGCTGATTTTGCAGCAATCACAGGCCACCTGCAGCAGTCTATTAATATCCTAGGAGACAGAGTGTCTACTACGGAAAACAGCGTAGCCTTACTCATAGCTGAACATAACAAGACAGTAGACTGTATTGATGAGACACAGAATGACATCAGCTGGTTAAAAATGAAGGCAGCAGATCTAGAGGACAGAAACCGCAGGTCAAACCTTAAATTCAGAGGAATCGAGGAATCTGTACAGCAGCCCCAACTAAAGCAGTATGTGCAAAAGCTCATACACACTGCGCTGCCACAGTTAACAGAATTAGACCTAGCGATAGAGCGAATTCACAGACTACCCAAGCCCTCCTTCCTCCCAGACAACATCCCTAGAGATGTAATCTGTAAATTTCTCTTTTATCCTACCAAGGAGTCCATCCTCCATTATACCAGACAACAAGGGTCCCTTCCAGAACCGTTTAAAAACATAACCCTATACTCAGACCTCTCTCAGGCGACACTGAACAAGAGAAAATCATTGATACCAATCACCAAGGCGCTGAGGGATAATAACATACCCTACCGTTGGGGTTTCCCCACCAAGATCCTGATTCAAAAAGCTGGCACTCTATTCACCATGTCAAATGTTTCAGAAGGCTCTAAACTGCTGTCCTCCTGGAAAATGAAAATAGCGGATATTGCACCTAATCCAAAAAAACCCTCTTCAACGGCTAAAATCAGACAAGATTGGCAATCTGTACCTTGAAGGGAAACCCGGATACTTCTCTAGATTATCCGTACCTGAAAATGAGAAATTCCCTCCTGAACGGAGAGAAAGCTCAATTCTTCCCCCCAATGGGAGTATTTCAAAGTAGCCCTAAGCTACCCAAGAAAATGTACATAACTTTGTTTTATGTTAGTCTGTTGTTCACTACTGTTATGGCTTCATTTTGGAAAGTTTCTGATCTGTTCCCTCCCCCCCCCCCCCCGTGTCCCTTCCCACATTGCACCAAAGAAACAACTCGGCATGTAACCTGGGCCCGGGTATTAATGGTAAGATCCTTCAAACTCTATCATCCACCCTGATTAAATGCTAATATGCACTACCTTTAACACAAAAGGACTTAACATTCCAGTCAAAAGATATTCCCTATGGAGAGAAGCTCTCCGACTGCGCTCGGATATAATATTCATCCAGGAGACTCATTTCCAAGAAGGCAAGGCTCCAACCTGTAAGAATCCTAATTACCCACTAATAGTGTGCAGCAATAACGAGAAAAAAAAGTGTGGAGTAATGACTGCCTTTCACAAAGATCTAGATGTCCAAATATCCCACACGGAAAAAGATCAACACGGCAGATTCATCTTAATTCAATGCACAATCAACAACATCCCCTACACTCTGTTGAACCTATACGCTCCAAATCAAGGACAGATCAAATTTCTCAGGAAAATACTAACGAAATTGACAAGCACTAATCCCCCAGGTCTAATAATAGGAGGAGACTTCAATTCCATCTATGACCAGAAGATAGACTCTTCCAACCCTAAAAGTAAACATTCATCTACACTCGCTTCCCTGTTTGCAAAGCTAGATCTGTACGACCCCTGGAGAGCCTTACATGGAAACGAAAAGGACTTTACACACTTCTCTCATGTACACCATTCCTACTCCAGGATAGACTTTTTTCTAACTGATAGACACATGTTACAAAAAATATCTGAAGCCAAAATACACAATATTACTTGGTCAGATCATGCCCCAGTCTGTATCACCATGGACCACTCTATCACCAGAAACTCAAGACCCCCATGGAGATTAAACACGTCGCTCTTACTTTCCGAGGAAAACAAGGAATATATTGCTAAACAGATAACAGAGTATTTCTCCCTAAATGCAGGGGGGGAAGTTGGAGAGGCTATCACCTGGTTAGCTCACAAAGCAGTCATAAGGGGCATCTTAATTAAATTGGCCGCTCAAACAAAAAAAGCCAAACAGAATGAAATAAATAATCTATTATCTTCCATCCAAAAACTAGAACAAATCCACCAAAGAGGTCCTAGACACTCTGACACACAAGCTCTATTTACACTTAGACAGAAACTAAAAGAAGCATTGACGGTGGAATATGACTTCCGATTGGCCAAACTTAAATTAAAACATTACCACCAAAGCAACAAGGCAAGCCCTCTCTTGGCTAAAATAATCCAGAATAGACAGGCGAAAACAAAAATACTCAAGCTAGTGCATCCATTCTCAAAAGCTACATTATCAAACCCCCAACACATAGCAGATGCATTCAGTGACTACTACTCTGCACTATACAATTTAAAGGATGAAAAATCAACTCACCAACCCACAGGACCCCTTATTGATAGATTTCTATCCAAAATTAACCTACCCGCCATCTCGAAAGAACATAGAACCACCCTCAATGCAGAAATCTCAGTATCAGAGGTTCTGAACACAATCCTGAAATCCAAACCCAGCAAAGCTCCAGGACCTGATGGTCTATCAAATGAATATTACAAGACATTTGCACCAATATTAGCCCCTAGATTACACTCACTATTCAATCTCTTTATTAGGTCAGGCCAAATCCCCAAGGAATGCACGACTGCGATCATAACAGTAATTCCAAAACTAGGAAAGGACCAGACTAGCCCCTCCAGCTTCCGCCCCATTTCATTGCTGAACTGTGATCTTAAGCTGTACTCAAAAATTTTAGCCAATAGACTGTTTAACATCCTACCGAAGGTCATAGCACTAGACCAGGTGGGGTTCACCGGGGGCCGCCAAGCAGCAGATGGAACCAGAAGAATAATAAACATACTTCACTCATTGGGCTCTAGTGGAAGGCCTTCTCTGCTTCTGGCTTTAGATGCGGAGAAGGCCTTTGATAGAGTCCATTGGGGTTTCCTGAGTGAAGTACTAAAAAAATTTGGGATACAGGGACCCTTTCATCAAGCGGTTATGGCCCTCTATGCAACCCCATCAGCATCAGTAAATGTGTCAGGATTTCTTTCCAAAAAATTCTCCATAACAAATGGTACAAGACAGGGGTGCCCCCTATCCCCTTTAATATTTGTCCTAATTATGGAAACCTTTGCAGAAGCCATTCGATCAAACCCCAAAATTGAAGGAGTCCAAATAGGCCCAGTAGCTCCAAAAATTAGCCTTTTCGCTGATGATGTTTTAATATCAGTCAGCAACCCCCTCACCTCTTTACAACACATTACGGATACAATCTCAGAATTCTCAAAGGTCTCGTTATACAAAATAAATGATACTAAATCATCACTCCTGGGTATTAACGTATCTAAATCCCTGAAAAACAAAATCTCACAGAAATTTCCCTACCCATGGGCCAAAAGAACCATCCCATGCCTAGGAATTCAAATACCAGCATCTCTTAAAGACCTATATGAAGTCAACTTCCCCGACCTCCTAAAGGAAATCAAAACAGAACTAAACCGCCTATCCCCATTAGACCTTTCTATATCAGGAAAAATTTCGGCATATAAAATGGCAGTCTTCCCAAAAATTCTATATTATTTTAGGACACTCCCTATTACCATCCCTCCCCACTTTTTCAAAAATCTAAACACATTAGTCAACCACTTCCTATGGAAAGGGAAAAAACATAGATTCTCCTTTCGCATCCTAACAGCTAACACCTCGGAAGGAGGATTTGGTCTCCCCAATCCATTGCATTACTACCATGCAGCAATACTAGAAATGTCACAATACTGGTGGCACAACACACCTGAGAAGTACTGGGTCAATCTAGAACAAACATTTAGTACATGCAAGCTAGCAAATCTACTCCAGCTACCATGGGCAAATTTACCCATATGCATAAGCCCACACCCCACGATCAAACAAACATTATCCTCTTGGGAATTCGTTAAAAAAAATCCGCCCATAGGGCCCCAAAGTACCACTAAGTCCAAACTACATATCACAGCACTCACAATGACCATAGCGAACCTAAACTTAAAGGCATGGATCAAATCCGGTATATCTCATTTAGAAGACATCACAGTAGGGAATCAAATACAATCATTTGATTTTCTAAAATGGAAGTACAAACTTACTGATGACGAGCTCTACACGTATCTCCAAATCGAACATCTATTGAAAACCCATAACCTGTCTACTTTAACTATTCCCCAAGAAATATGGAACTTCCTCTCCACAGCAAAACCTAATCCTAAAGGAGGAATCTCCTTCTGGTATAAATATATTAACACTAAGAACTCCTTTCCCTTCACAAATAGTATAAAAAGCTGGGAACAAGACTTACAAATAAAAATCCCCCCTGAAGATCTAATAAGAGCACTATACCAAATAAAAAAAACTTTCCAAATGCACAAGCCATTTAGAGACTTATAAAAAAATCTTATACAGGTGGTACCTTACACCCCATATCATGGCGAAAATTTCCCCTCAGTCTTCCTCAAAATGCTGGAGAGGATGCCCTAAATCGGGTACACTTCTACACATTATATGGGATTGCCCCAAACTAACACCCTACTGGAAGCAGATCTTCCAAATTATATCAACAATAGCAAATAGACAAATCCCCCCAAATCCCTCTCTTGCCATCTTCCCTATAAATCTAGACCAGTTCAACCCAAATATAAGATTGGGTATCACGCATATCATATGTGCAGCTAAACACCTTTTAGTAACCAACTGGAAACAACCCCATATCCCCACCTGGCAGCAAGTGACCAATCTAGTAGACTATAATCTAAAGCTGGAACACCTAGGGAGAAAAAGGAATGACCAAAATGTCTGGCAATATGACTGGACCTTCGACTGGAAACAAATAATAGATTCACACGCATAGTGGTTCTTACATACGATACCACAGGAAACCAGGATCCCGCCACGACCACATAAGCTCAGCTCTAGAGCAATGTAGGCCCTGTCAACCCCCCCCCCCCCTCCCAGGCGTACCCTCTTAGTCGCCCCTCCGCCAACTCCAGACTTGACTAACAGATCAGATGGGCACATCCAAGTCTACCTGATTAAATCAGGATAGTGATTTGGTTCCCTGCCCTGCCAATAAAGTACTACCGCCACAGATCCATAACAGAGATAAGTTCGTTAATTTTGTACCTAGCCAGCAAGGACTACCTTGCCTCTACCAAAGTTTAAGGAATTTTTCATCAACAATGACTACACTTTGCTTTTCTTCTTCTCTTTATAGGTTTACCGTTAGAACTTTTAATTAAATCAGACTAAGTCGGTATGGTTAAGCAATTGTTACTATTTCAGATGTAATGCTGTGTATAAGTTGGATATTCAGTCCCGCCACTAGTAGCGGTTGATGTGTAAGACTCTCATGCCGTCTAAGATGTAAATGGTTAAAATCTCAATAAAAACTATTGTCAAAAAAAAAAAATTCAAATGAAGAAGGCGCCATTAGAAAGATCTATTCCCTGGCAGCGGCGGTGCAGTAGTCCACACGATAGGGGATCACATGGACCCTGAGATATGTTCAGCAGTCTTCTTGTGTTCTCCATGCCTTCTGGATTGCAGTGGTGAAATGGCCATGTGCCACCCATGAGCTGTAGGCGGAGATTGCTATGGCGATCGAGGCCCGCACAGCGTCCAGATAATGAAGGGAGCACAGTGCAGGACCGTCGATGAGTGTAACCCAGGGGAATTAAAGGAGAAGGTGGTGGAAGTAAGGCTGGAGCCCTTTATGGCTGTGGCTACCCATCTGGCACCATCTTGAACACAAAGTCCATGGGCACTGAGACAAAGTCAGAGGATGGAGGTACACAAGAAAGTTAATAGTGAATACATCAAATACTACCTGGGTCTCCTCTGTTCCCGGGCCACATAGCAGCTGCTACGGCTATTTCTATGCCGCTGACTGAATTATAAACTGGCGAGAAATTAATATTTTTCCAGCATGGTTCACAGACCTGGGACACTGCAAGGTGGTGAGGGCAGAGGTGTCCAATGGATTCTAATAATAATGGACCTATTTAGTCCAGATATTTCTGAACCACAAGATAAACAAGGTTAGCAGTCTGTGTGATGACATTTCCTGCTGAAGGTAAGATAATGAAAACCTACTGAGGACCATGCTTGACAGAACAGATGTGCATAGAAGAAGGATTATAGTTTGATCTGCATTACAGATATTAATAAAGCCAACAAACCCAGTCATCATTTTATTCAGATAAATGTCCAATTAAAAGCCAGAAGTTTCATTAGTTTAAGTGGAATAAGGGAATAATTAAAACAATATCTTATTAGAACTAATATTTGACACGGTTTATCATTCGTCATATTAATGAGAGTGCTTGTCAGTAATGAACTGAATCTGACGTTGTATAGAGAATTTCATGCATTGATTTATATATTTTAATAAACACGTTCACTCATTAAATGGAATAATCCATATTTATTAGAATACCAGCAAGAAAACATTGAATTAGTAATACTGCATGAATTTGGGATTTTAAAATAGATATATGAAATTAATTCCTTCCTCCCTGACACACAAGAATCTTAATAATTGAATAATTACTGTAATATCACCCTGCATACGTCGAAATATCAAAGTTGTTTTCCAAGTAGAAGCATGGATAGATCTGGGATAAATTAGATGATATTTCAAATATGGGACTTATCTTGTGTCTGGGCAAGTAGCTAGTAGCAAGTTACCACATATGGAATTAATCCTGATTTTAAACAAGGGCAGCATGGTGGCGTAGTGGTTAGCTCTGTCGCCTTGCAGCAGTGGGTCACTGGTTTGAAGCTATCTGCACAGAGTTTGTATGTTCCCCCCATGTCTGTGTGGTTTTCCTCAGGGCCCGTTCAGATCAGAAATGCGGATGGCCATGCGTGCGGAACGCGTGCGGATCGCAACGCGTACGAACGCATGGCCATCCGCGTTTGTGTGCGTTGCGTGGCTGATCCCATCACTGAAAAGTGAATGGGACAGCCACGCGTTTTTGCAAAATCTGCGTGCAGCATGCGTTCCCGGACCGCACAGGTCCGGAACGCATGCAGTGTGAACATTAGACATTGCACTCTATGCAATGTCTGATGTCGTGCGTTTTGGCCACCTGCACGCGTTTCCAAAACGCGGCTGGAAACGCGTGCAGTGTGAACGGGCCCTAAAACCTTACAGAGAAGTTAATTTGCCTCCCCTAAATTGTCCCTAGACGATACAAACACTACACAATACGTACATAGATATATGACTATAATATATTAATCCATGCCATGCACTGATGAGGATCAAACAATCCGAAACAGTCTGTATGCATGTTGGATTATTATGGCTCTGTACAAATTAACAAGCTGACACATCTTTGCATTCCAGCGGTTCTGGAGGTGTGTTTAGCTTCTAAGGGTAACAATGGTTAATTTGCATATATTCAGCAGTGATGCACTGGGAGACATCTCAAGCTCACTCCAACCTGAATTATCGCAAATTCTTTCTGTTTTAAGAAAGCAAACTTTTGTTTTTCTTGACTATGGTAGGGATTAGACTGTGAGCCCCTCTGAGGGACAGTTAAGTGACAAGACAAGAT
The DNA here is from genome assembly GCF_040937935.1 of Hyperolius riggenbachi. Lineage (NCBI taxonomy): Eukaryota > Metazoa > Chordata > Amphibia > Anura > Hyperoliidae > Hyperolius > Hyperolius riggenbachi. Next base: position 206,487,141 of record NC_090648.1, read on the forward strand.
ACTCTGTACAGTGATGTGGAAAGATCTCGGTGCTATATAAATTCTATACAATAATAAAAAAAAAAGATTTTATCAGTTTAATTCACCCATCACTGTTACTGTAAATCCCCCCCAAAGAAGGGCATTCATTATTTATTCCATAGACAAAGGTTTGTGCTAGAAAACAGAAAAACATTGCATAAACTGAAAGCAAATTAATTTCTTTGCGTACATGTAAAAAGGTCGTAACTACCGTATATACTCGTGTATAGGCCGAGTTTGAGGTAAAAAAAATGCCCCCAAAGAGTCTCGGCCTATACACGAGTCAATTGTATTTTGTGGTGCGCCCCCCCCTCCCCGTCCCTGCATCTTGCGCCGTAATGTTTAAATAACAGCTCAATGTGGCCGCGTAAGCCCCGCCCCCGCCGCGTGTTGTAAAGTGGTACGATTGGTACCTTGTTATCCCCCACACTCCGTGCGCTGCCTGATAGGAATATGTCATGCAGCCCTCAGTATCCCGTGTCCCGGTCTGGGTATGCAGAGCTGCGGTGTGCGGTGTGTGCGTTTCACTTACCGATGCACGCATTGATTCCTCCCCAGGCCAGTCGCAGGCTCCTTGTTATGACGCCCTCCAGTGATGCATATGATAAGAGGCGCCACTAGATGGCGTCATAACAAGGAGCCTGCGACTGGCCTGGAGAGGAATCAATGCGTGCATCGGTAAGTGAAACGCACGCACCGCACACCGCAGCTCTGCATACCCAGACCAGGACACGGGATAGAGAGGGCTGCAGGACATATTTCTATGAGGCAGCGCACGGAGCGTGGGGGAGAACAAGGTAGCAATCGTACCACTTTACAACACTGGCAATGGTGGCGGTGGGCGGGACTTATGCGGCTGCACTGAGCTACTTGGCTGAGTGGACCTGAACTCTTGCACAGGACAGAGGGAGTGAAATGCTCCATGTATGTATTTAAAAAGTTTAGTCTGTCTAATTCCCTCTCATGCACCCTGTATGGTTTCAGAGGGTTTAGCCTGTCTTCATTTCCACTTCTGTGGCTAAGCACAAGTTGTACTTCAGTTGTCTGTCTCAGCAGAGAGTTAATGGGTGCACACTGGATGTTAATGCTATGTCTGCTTCCATGAAAGCAGGAAGTGGGCACACTGCAGATTTATTGAGGGTTTTGTATCAGATGTTACAAATAAATGTTTTTTTTAAAAGGTTAAAATGTTTTTTTTTTAAAGGTTATTATGCTGTTGGATATCTTTTAGAGCAGAGAGGAAGTTCTGAGTTCAGGTCCGCTTAATGCATTTTCCACCCTCGGCTTATACCCGAGTCAATCATTTTCCCCAGTTTTTTGGGGTAAAAGTTGGGGGGGTTGGCTTATACTCGGGTTGGCTTATACACGAGTATATACGGTATATTGTTTTTCATCTATGGCCTTCCCTAACCTATTTAGTACATTAGTGAATCAAACTAGCATAGCATTCAACAGCCAGTGTGAACAAGTCCCTCTAAAATCCACAATCCCATGCAGTTGAAGCATCCAACTTATGTACACCGCACAGTCTCTTTGTCCCAGCTCTGGTATCCACAGTCTAAGGAACCTAGTAAAATTGATGGTTTCATCAAAATTATGAACAGATTGTGCTCACCGGATTCCTAGGCAGACCTATTACGGACCAGCACATATGCGTATGGCTACACCACTCAGACCGGATCGGGTTCCTGCAGGCTCTCCTCAAGCGTACATGTAAAAGCAAACAGACTCCAAATAGTGTGATTCTGTTTCCATCAGCATATCCCTGCACTCCTCCACCCGTGTGATCCTGGAAAATACACCTCACCACCTACCTTTCACCAGCAGGCAATCCTTGCTCCTTATATATTAGCTGACCCAGCACAGACCAGCAAACTCACTTGTGTAACCACCTCCTCTGGTGTTCCTGGCATCCCCAACTCCTCAGCTGGCCTTATCCCTTAATACTAACTCAAGTAGTAGAAGTATCCACATAGGGTAATACTGTTTTAGTGTAAAAAATTTAAAAAGAAGCGCATTCACAATTTGTAGTTTAAAATGAGCATAACAAAGTTTACACGAGTCCCTTGCATAACAAGCTCCGTCCAACTAGTTTTGTCTCGATGACTGGCCCCTGATGAGTCACTGAGACTAAACTAGTTGGGCGGAGCTTGGGCAGCAGTGAAGATGCACAGGACATGTGTAAACTTTGTTATGCACATTTTAAATTTTTTTTTTCAATAAAACAGTATTACCCTATGTGGATACTTCTACTACTTGAGTTTTAAGGGATAAGGCAAGCTGAGGAGTTGGGGACACCAGGAACATCAGAGGAGGTGGTTACACAAGTGAGATTGCTGGTTTGTGCTGGGTCAGCTAATATATCATTCAGCTTCTGTTTTAAAATCTGTTTAAAATAGCTTTTCTGCACTCAACAACTGAAAAAAGTACCAAAAAGTAGGTATAAAAGTACTGTCAAAATTATTTTCTGTATTTTCTTGCTAGCTGGTGGCTTAAAAGGCATTTTATTGATAAGGTGTGAAAATATCTCTTAGGAGAAAACTTAGGAGAAAAAGTGAACTGAATAAGGGCCATAAAGAGAGAGAGTGTGTGAGTGAGTGTGAGTGTGTGTGTGAGTGTGAGTATGTGTGTTTTTTTTATTTTTCTCTAAATTATATAAACCGGTATTTGTTCTCTGACATCACTATGTCTGCTTTGTAAATGAAAAACAGAAGTTATCAAAACATTCAACCTGACCACAGATATGGCTAGGTACCACCTGACACATGCCTACATGCCCACCAATATTTCCTGGACTGCAGCCTGAGGATCACTCATATATAACTTTGTACCCATTTATTGCAAAATGCATAAAGTAGCTGATTTCTATGTTTGTTTTGATTTTTATAAATCACAAATTTAATGTTCAGTTTTGCATGGTGCCTATAATTGTTTGTAAAGAGCCTAGAGGGAACTGGCTCAGTAATTTCATATGTTTATATAAGATGGAGAAACAGCCATAATTTGTACTGGCTTAGCTAAGGTTTTCATCTCGGTTCTCTACCCATGTGTATTGTACTACATTCTGGTGTAATCATTTATAGTAAAGGCAAAAATTAAGCACTTAACTGTAACGGCAGCTATTTGTATTACAGTCACGTACTCTGTAGTTTTGTTTCACAGAGGAAAAAAAAGCCTTCACGGTAAGGAAAGCAACGATCCAATTATTTCTGACAAATGTAGATGTCTTTCATAAACGAGAGGTAATTGATAAAGTCATCTTTGATTATTATTTTGTGGGGGGGGGGGGGGGGTTTGGTGGACAAAATATCTTTTCATTTGTTTGCATGTTTATTTTTAGCTACATTTCAAGATTTTAAAAGATGCATGTGCCATATGACAATGAAGTCTTTTTCAGTAACTAGCTAGCTTAATAACGCATAGGTAGACTGTCAAAAAATTCCAGCGAGGTGCTACTTAAAAAGCAGCTAAAATAATGAACTGCTTAAAGCCTGGTATGGATGACAAAATTAATTGTCATAGCCAAGCAGCGGAATAGTATTATTCTGACAGCAGCATGCAAAGTGAGTTTTTAAAATAAACTTGTCAGAATGGGATTTTCAAATACCTTACACAATGTGATTTAAACTCAAGAGTAAGAACAGAAAAATCTCTATAACAGATTTTCCATCACTGGGGACAAAAAAAATAAAAAATAGTAAAATTGTTGAAAATCACCACTTTTGTTCAGGCTTAGCCTATATTTCACGTTCGTTTGGTTTCTTAATTTTAATATTAGAGACTTCTCTTTAGTGTTATGAATTAGATTCATATTTTTTTTTTAAATTAGAGCAATGTACTGATGGTTTAAATCCCCAAACCAGGATGCACAAGTCATGGCATGACTCACCATTAATCCATATGTTCATTGAGTGCATGACCAATAAATAGTTGCCAACCAACCACCTCAAGGAGGCATTATTCACTAAATTCCAGTTAAATGTAATGGACCCTATTCAATTCATTTCTCTCCAGAGTGTTCTATCAGGAGATCATTTTTCACCTTATGTACAAAATATTTTTTTCAAAAATCACACTACACTACTAAAAAATACAAAAAGTAGGTAAAACAAATGTTCAAACTTGCTTTAAGTATTTTTTGCTTGCTGGGGTCAAAACATCTCCTGTGTAGGGATGGCCCTGATTAGGAGAACTCATAGAGAAGCATGTGATCAGTTTGATCAGCTGATAGATTTGTAAGGTCCTGATTTGCAGTGATGACTTCCTGCTTTAACACATGATGATCAGGACCTGCAAATCAGAACCTTACAAATCTTTCAGCTGATCAAACTGATCACATGCTTCTTCATGAGTTCTAAGCAGGGCCATCCCCATTCCCTACTCGTGTGTGAAAACTGATGAGAAAAGTTAACTGAATGTGTGCAGGCAGCAAATGTTTAATTTACCAGGTTTTACAGAAATTATGTAACTCTATACAATCGCATGTCAGTGTCAGCCCCAGATACAATACGCTCGCAACCCGAGGACAGAAATATAAAAGTTATCTGTTGAAAAGATTATCCGATGAATCATAACAAGGACCAATAGTCCATAAATGGTGACAATGTTCATCATAAACTGAGACATCAGGGAAAATGTTCAGAGTAGAGATGGGGTCAACCAAGCCTTCATGACGATCTCTAACATAACAACTTAGTCGCATGTGCTGGTCTCTAGCAGTAACACACATTAAGTTACATAAGATTAATGAATAATCTACCATGAATGCAATACAGTCATATAGCTGTCAGCACTCCAATTCAGCCACCAAACAAGTTTCAGTTTTAATTCATCAGATAACTACATCCAGCTGCCAAATGTTCGGGGCAAATCAGTGTGAATGAGAATTCATGTACATGAGCCTGCAATATTGCACTATGAATGAGATGTCATGTATCTGAACCTTTAAAGTGACACCGAAGCGAAAAAAAAAAAAAAAAAGGATATAATGAATTGGTTGTGTTGTACGGATAATTAATAGAACATTAGTAGCAAAAAAAAATAATCTCACATTTTAATTTTCAGTTATATCGATTTTTTTTTGTTTTTAATAATATTGCATCATTCTCCAATATTTGCAGTTTACACACTGCACTCAGCATTCTAAATGATTTCACAGAGCAGGATAATGACCTTTTAAGCTTTCCTCTGCAGAAAAAAACAAAATACAGTGACAGACAGTTGAGATAATAAGCTTCAGAAGATAGAGCTCTCTGTGACTTTGAAAGGTGGAGAGATCAGTAAAGCTTTTTTTCATAGATAACAACTGGGAGTTTCTGAATTCTTCCTGTACTGGAAACAATATTAGACGCATATCTCTGCTGCTAATGTTTTATTTCTTAGATGTACTACACATACAAATCATATCATAAGTTTATTTTCACTTCAGGTTGTCTTTAATATTGTCCTCTACAAGTGCCTGAGCTATAGCTCCATGATTTAGATGTCATGTACCTGCACCTAGAGTATTGTACTGTACATTTAAGCTTGCACCTACTATTTGTACCAACAGTTTGCATAGCGGATGGCCCCAATGTTATTTTATATAGGGCTCCTCCATCACCTTAATTTCCCCTCATTGCCGATATTAGTATGGGCGCCCATGGGTTGGTGGGGGAGGACACAAAGTATTCATCAGAGTACGCACTTCCAAATACAGTAGAGTAAACAATATACACGGTACACAGGCCAGATTCAGTTGTGGATAAGTAGAAGCTCATCAGAAGCTTGTGGCCATACTGAACCTCTTCAGTTGGCAAAAAAAGAATCGTTTCTGCTGGGCTTTCCTCTGAGTGGAGGCAGTGGTGGCTTTCCAGGTCAGGTCATTTGAGACAGTTGTGACCAGGAGGCTGACACGGTACTCTTACGACTTCTGTGCCATCAGTGTAGATTGGAGTTGGGTTGGGGGCATGTTTCCTAAAGCCAATGGTCATCTCAGTGGTTTTTGCAGTGTTGATGATAAGCCTCTTCTCTCTACACCAGTGGCATATTTCATAAACTTGCTGACGGTAAGCCAGCTCGTAGTTATTGGTAATGAGGTATGATGGTGTCATCAGCAAATTTGATGACTGACAGAGTTTGCCATCGATCTGTAGTTATTCGTATAAAGGGAGAACATGATTGGTGACAGGACACAGTCCTATGGGGCCCCTGTGTTAACCCTTGGTTGTGAGAAAATGGCACCCGAAAACCTAAACTGACGGTATTGCACTACGTATGTGAGTTCAAGTACCTGAACCTGCTTTATTGTGCTGTACACATGAGTTCAACTCCCCTTACCTGCAGTATAGCACAGTGTGCATGTGTGGATGACAATTTAAAATCCTCCAAGCAAAAATGTTCAGTAGTAAAGTACCATTCATTACTACGTTCAACATTGTCTCTCCTAGCTCACTCATCACTTTAATGAAACATTAAACATGAGACATTATGGTGTAACCTAAAGCGGTCAGGAAAAATAGATCTATTGCAAAGGAATGCATTTTAGCTACAGGTTCTTCCAGTCATTTACCTGTCACTGAGGTGTGAGTGGAGATGATAAAATATGTATCAGCCGTGGGAATATGAGCTGAGCCTGTGTGTCTGAGCTGATCTTCTGGCTTGAAAGAAATGGCCACAATAGAGAAATAACTTAACTATTTTTAGTCATCTTTTTAAGTTTCTTTGATTATTTTCTTTTCCACTTGAGTTTTCCTTGAATGAGTAAATCAAAGTGTTCAGGAGCCCAGTTTCAGTGATACAGCTCATTGATTTTGTGAATTACATTTTCACAACGTTCTGCCCTGAATATCAGAATTCCTGGCAGCAGCTCCAGGTCTTGCTTGTGGTCTTTCATGAAAGAAATGACAACATGTGCACTACATTCAGGTCACTACAGATGTCAAGCTGTGGATCTTTGATCAGCACAGCAGCGGACGTCTAGTTCGCTGTGACCTTCTTCAATATGCAATGAAGCGGCTCTATAGTCAGGGGACTAGTCCATTTTTAATGGAGCTATTACATTCATTGCCAATACAGAGCAGGCTATGAAACTGGCATATAGGTAACTGTATGGACAAGGAGATCTTTACATAGCAAACTACGCACCAAAAACATTTTTACAGCAATACGTGTGTAAACCTTTATGTTAGATTTTTAGGTCCTCAAGTTAAATCACTTGATTTGAATTATTTTGAAGGTTTACACAGAAGGTATTAAAATGTGCCAGGCATTTTAGGCTTGTTCACATACAAGTATATTAAAGTGGGATGATCAGCCATAAAAGCAAATTTCATTTACCCACTGCTCTGTGTTATTATGCAGTCTACAACCTGACCCTGCATTGCAAACATTCCAATCTAATCATACATGTTTCAGCTGTAATAAATCTTATCTCAGTCAGCCTGGCTCCATTTGGTACATTGCTGATGAGAGGGAAGCTTGTCATCTCCCCTCTCACATTCCTGCTTCTCACTGATTGGCTGAGGGCAGTTCATTGTTGCAGGCTGAGGCTTAGAACCCCATTTGTGCAGAGCTGCTGAAATATTATCTATGCTGTGCTCACATGTGTTTACAAAGCAAGCTAGATATGACAGTGCAGTTTCTAGGAGAAAATGGAAAATGCCTGAAAAAGCTCTCTATTATATAAAATTCACTGAAATCAAAATGTGAACAGTATAATACACGTGTTATGCAAGCAGAACAAGTATTAGTCTACTTACATATGTGCTTTCTTCCAGGGATTGGCTGTGGCTGTCCCTGCTGCTTTAAAGAGACTCCGAGCAGTAAATACAATCAAAATCTGAACTTACCTGGTTTTTTTTTCCAGCCCACCGTAGGTCGGGAGGTCCCTCGGCGTCCTTCTGGCATTTCTGAGCAGGGCCTGGGAGGAGAACCGGAAGGACGCCGAGGGACCTCCCGACCTACAGTGGGCTGGATTGTATTTACTGCTTGTCCCTTTAAAATGCTTAAAGCAGTAGGATCAGCCATACTATTCCAGGGAAAAAAACACATATATAAGTAGATAAATACTTGATCTACTTACATAACACATGTATTGTACTGTCCATGGTTTGATTTCAGTGAATGTTATATAGTAAATGATGAGAATTCTGTTCCTGGTGGGGGCCATGTCTTTTGCCCACAGTAAAGGATAACTTGTGATGTCATTTCTGCCCTTTACTTTTTTTCTTGTCTCCTCCAATCGCTGAGTCACCTCAGCCTTGCTTGTAAACACAAGTGATTAGGGGATCAGGTTTCAGATAAGCAGCAGGCAGGGAAATAAAGGGAAGAGGAGGAATATATTATAGATAAAAAGAACCCCCTTCATGCAATTCTTTGGCACCGACTACTAAAGAGCCAGTGCTCCTAAGGTATATGATAACTCCAAATCATAACAGCAGAAAACATTTTGAAAGTTCTGAATGCAGGATTAGCATCTTTATCACTTAATACACTCCGACCAGTTGCTGTTGAAATTTGATTTTTATGGTGACGATACCGCTTTAAAATGCTCAAAAATACTGCAGAGATTTGACAAGCATTCTAAGGCATTTTTAAAGTGAGCCCGAGGTAAGAGTGATATGGAGTCTGCCATATTTACTTCCTTTCAAGCAATACCAGTTGCCTGGCTGCCCTGCTGAACCTCTGCCTTTTATACTTTAAGCTATATAGCCTGAATAAGCATATGCAGATCAGGTATTTCTGACACTATTCAGACACTACTGCGGCCAAATAGATCAGCAGGGCTGTCAGGCAACTAGTATTTAAAAAGAAATAAATATGGCAGCCTTCATATCACTCTCACCTCGGGTGCAATTTAAGCATTACTTTTTCTGCTTCTATTTGCTCTTGAGGACCTTACATTTTTAAAGTATGAACAGGCCTTAAACTAATGTTTTACATTTTAATTAAAGCTAATGTAACCCCACCTAAAATAAAACAAAAGTCAGATACTCACCTAAGGAGAGTCCTAATGAGCCTATCCTCTCCTCTCCCGGTGCCCGGTGGATCCTCCATTCAAATCCGCCGACGCGGGGACTTCGGAAGTCTTCGGGAGCACTCGGGCTCCCGAAGACCGGCCGGCTCCATACTGCGCACGCGCGAGTGCTTCATAGAGGGCACTCACGCATGCACAGTATGCAGAGGCCCGTCTTCGAAAGGCAATTATGAGACTATCAAATAAAAATTAAATTGAAACTCCAAGTGTGGCATGGTCCAGACAGAGCCCTGACAGTAAAGACCATGCTCCTCTAAGTGTAGGTGCCAGTGGCTGAGAATACAATGCATCATTTGCCTGGCTCACTGGATCTCATCTGCAATATCAGGAGAGAAAATTAAAGCAGCAATTTTTTGTTTTCTAAAAATGTATACATTTTTACATGCCTGTTTACATGTCTGGCGTCATTCTCACCAACAATAAAATAAACAGAATACATTTTAAAGCCACTAATTTATCAATTATGAAAAAAAAAAAGAGTCATACCTGTGTCACCAGTCAACAAAAGATCTCACAGAAGTTAGAATTGTAAAAAAAAAAAATCTGTTTATAATCTATCTTCTCTGCAGCTTCAGCTGCTACACGTGAACGGTAAATATAAATATTAACAAGTTAATACAAACATTTTAAAATGTCTTGTTTTTGCACATTTTAGTGCAATACAGAGGTTTTAAAACAATCAGTTTTGCTGCAGGAAGGATAGGAATACACACAGGGGTGATAGAGAACTTGTCAATAGTTCTCAATATGTACAGTGCTGCCCATAATTATTCATACCCCTGGCAAATTTTGACTTTAAGTTACTTTTATTCAACCCGCAAGTAATTTTTTTATGGAAAATTACATAGGTGTCTCCTAAAAGATAATAAGACTATGCACAAGAGGCATTATTTTGGGAAAAAAATCCTCAGCTTTTATTTACATTTGAGCAAAAAGTGTCCAGTCCAAAATTATTCATACCCTTCTAAATAATCAATAGAATTTTTTTCCACAATAATGCCTATTGTACATCATCTTATCTTTTGGGAGACACCTTTGTCATTTCCCATTAACAAATTAGAGCAAAAAAAGTATAGGAGGCCTTTAAAGGGAACCTAAACTGAGGAGGATATGGATTTTTCCTTTTAAAATAATACCAGTTTCCTGACTCTTCTGTTGATCCTGTGTTTCTAATACTTTTAGCCACAGCCCCCCAACAAGTATGCAGATCAGGTGCTCTGACTGAATTCAGACTGGATTACTGCATGCTTGTTTCAGGTCTGTGATCCAGCCACTACTGCAGCCAAAGAGATCATCAGGACTGACAAGCAACTGGTATTGTTTAAAAGGAAACATCCATATCCCTCTCAGTTTAGGTTCCCTTGAAGCAAGGCATATACCCCAAGCAACAAGCAAGAGATCGCAAAAAATATATATATTTGTATAAAAATATCAAAATGTATTATTTTATCTCAATTTGGAAAAAGACATACATACAAATATGCATAAAACAGGGCCCAAGTTAATTGACCATACCACCAACTCACTCACACATGCGCATATGCATTCACATCTGGCCGCCAAAGTAATGCGGTCAGGGTATACCCCAAGAATTGTTATATATAACAGCTGCTCATATACACATTAGCTGTGGGGAAAAGTTGCTCAATCGATTGCAGATTGTATATAGAGACAAGTATACAGTTCCTGATTGTAACAGATCAGTGCCAACTGGATTTGGACAATCTCAGCAACTCCATCAGAGCACAAGACGCAGTCAGTTGCATATAAAGCAAGTGTCCAGCTAAGCAACGCAGTGGTTAGCAACAGACTCGAGCATAGTAGCAAGTTTATGCAGATTCAGCAATGCTCCATTAACAAATTACTTGCTGGTTGAATAAAGGCTCTTTCACAGTGCGATGTTAAAGTCGCACGTTAAACCAACACATAACGTAGAATAACTCACAGCAATGAAAAATCAATGGCCTGTTCACATTGGTGTCTAACGCTGCACGTTAAATGAAAGTGCTGCATGCTATGCGTTATACACGTTTTTAGCTGCGTTAGACTGTTTGCACATGCTCAGTAAGACTTGCCGACATACTCTTCATTACCTGTATTTTCTGCTGTATATGCTGTATGCGTTGGTAACGCTGCAGTGTGACTGCTTGGCCGTGTTGTGTTGTTAGTTTGCGGTGCGACTTTAACGTCGCATCAAACCTCAATGTCCTGATGTGAAAGTAGCCTAAAAGTAACTTTAAGTCAAAAATTTTCAGGGGTATGAATAATTATGGGCAGAACTGTATAATTCTCCATATTTATATTAAAATAAATAAAAACTTTAATTTTAGTTCTATAGAGGTTACTGCACGTAGTAACAGTTGCAATAGCAGTAGTAGATAAACCTATAAAACGCACATAATAATGATAAAGAGGTCTGGTATACCCAAAGTCAGAATCCATCTTTAAAACAGACAGAAGACACCTTCCTTTATTATTTTTTTAAACATTTTTTTAGGTCTTATTGGAGTTTTCAAAATATCCAAGAAAGTATGGTGCAAATACAATAATTGTTGAAAATCTGCAAATGGTATACTTCGCTGTAACGGTACAACATTCCCATATTTTACCTTCCCAACCCCACAAAACAACATTTTTATTCTTCGCTCTCTCAACTCTATTGTCCTGGAGCCAGGTAAGATTTCCATTGAGGCATATACACAGTCGCTGACTAATTGAAATCTAATTTTCCTGGAGTACCTTTTGAGTTGTAATTGGCATACCATATATATTTGAAGGGTTCTATGAAAGTGGCTATTTGTGTTGATGGGAAAATATGGACAATAAAAAAATGTTTTTTCTTTGTGCAGAATCGCTTCTATTAAAAACACGAGAGTGGATCTTTGATAAATTATCTCTTACACATATCACTTAGGGAGACAGAGACTTTATCCCAAAAATCGTCAATGACTCGGCACATCCATAACCAGAGAACAAGATCAGACTTTGGTTCTTTACACGTGGGGAAGAGGTCTACCTAACCAACTGGAGGAGCTGCACATTTGAATTGTAAGCGCATTTTGCACAATGTAATATTTGCTGTGATTCCCTCCACTTTTCACTAAGGATATTTTTTCCTCAGAGTATTGTCACCCGATAATATTTTCTCTTCTAGTTGGGGGAAAATGAAATATTGTATCCATCTTTTCATATTTTAGATGGATAAGCCTTCTGTCCGAAATTCAGTTATGCTTGTTTGTATTGCGGATAGGGACAGCCCCTCTCATCTCATCACAACATGCTTTACAAGAAACTTGCTACAAACCTGCACATTTTTCTGGAAAAAAAATCTTAGACAACTGTGCCATAGTCATGTTTAGCTTCAAAGACAGCTTCTCATCTTTATAAGCCTCTTCTAATAAAAAGCCAAGTTTTAACGATGGTGTGCAAAGCTTAACATTTAAAGGATACCACAACTGACATGTGGCATAATAAGATAGACATGGGTATGTACAGTGCCTAGCACACAAATAACTATGCTGTGTTCCTTTTTTTCTTTCTCTGCCTGAAAGAGGTAAATATCAGGTATGTAAGTGGCTGACTCAGTCCTGACTCAGACAGGAAGTGACTACAGTGTGACCCTCACTGATAAGAAATTCCCCCTTTTTTATCTCTTTCTTGCTCTCAGAAGCCATTTTCTGCTAGGAAAGTGTTTTATAGTTGGAATTTCTTATCAGTGAAGGTCACAGTGTAGTCACTTCCTGTCTGAGTCAGGACTGAGTCAGCCACTTACATACCTGACATTTACCTCTTTCAGGCAGAGAAAGAAAAAAAAAGGAACACAGCATAGTTATTTGTGTGCTAGGCACTGTACATACCCATGTCTATCTCATGATGCCACATGTCAGTTGTGGTATCCTTTAATAGCACATCAGGAAAAATATAAAACCTAGTAGAGCCCTGCAAATATGCTCTTTGGCTGAAGGCCATATACAGCACAGGTTTCCATGCATCTATGGGGCACATTACAAGCTAGGTACACTCCCAATAGAACATCTGTGTTTCCATTCCATCACTTTTGTCAACATTTTGTTGACAAAAGTGATGGATTAGAAAAACAGATATTCTGAGATGTAGAAACAAAGAAAGATACTTTGGACTGCCCAGAAGAACTACAAATCACACAAAACCCATACTACAGGATGTCCCACAAGTCCAGGTTAGGCAATATACTGTATTGTCATACTGGTAGGAGGAATGGATGGTTACAATATGAACCTTTCAGGTGGCCTGGAAACTCAGTCCACCATGTTGGAATCCACCATATTGGATTCAGCTCACATTTTTCAAATGTCATGTGGTACATGTTTTAGCAGCAGAAGTCTACTTTGCGATATCTGGAATAGGTACAAAGTTGGAAACTCAGTACCACATCATTTGTTTGCAAATGATAATTCATGATAAATCGTGTGCAGTTTCATGCTGTGTTTTTCTTGTAGCTCAAAAAGACAATCGTACAGTACAAATGTGGGGACACTAGATAAAGATTGTACTGTACAATCAGTTTCTGGACAGTTGTCACCAAATGATGTAGGTTCACCTTGGGTGCACAGTCTACAGAGTTCATGGGCTTCACCAGCGCTCCCTGCAATGACAGACTTTTAAAGGACCTGAGAGGGATATGGTGGATGATATATTTATTTCCATTTAAGCAATGGAAATTGCCTGGCTGTCCTGCTGATCCTCTGCCTCAAATACTTTTAGTCAGACACTGACCAAACATGCAGATGAGATGTTTCTGACTAGAGATGGCCCAAACTTCTGATTTTCGGTTCGCGAACTTCCGCAAAAGGTTCGGTTCGTGCAAATTTTCGTGAACCGCAATAGACTTCAATGGGGAGGTGAACTTTGAAAAATAGAAACACTTATGCTGGCCACAAAAGTGATGGAAAAGATGTTTCAAGGGGTCTAACATCATGGCGGAGTGGGATACATGCCCAAAGTCCCGGGGAAAAATCTGGATTTGACGCAAAGCAGCGTTTTAAGGGCAGAAATCACATTGAATGCTAAATTGCAGGCCTAAAGTGCTTTCAAACATCTTGCATGTGCATACATCAATCAGGGAGTGTAAATAGAGTACTGCTTCACACTGACACACCAAGCTCACTGTGTAACGCACCGCAAACAGCTGTTTGTGTAGTGACGGCCGTGCTGGACTGGTGCACACGGCGAGGGTGCAGGCCGTGGTGGTTTTCAAGCCCATATGGTCGCCAGGCTGTGGTAGCTCAATGATAGAACAACAGTGACTGTCCAGCTGATCAAATTTGGTCTGTCCACAATGAAGCAACAACCTTATCTTCTTGTATGTAGGTAGGCATAGGTAGGTGCCCCAGTATAGGTAGGTAGGCATATGTAGGTGCCCCAGTAGTTAGCTAGGCATAGGTAGGAGACCCAGTATAGGTAGGTAGGCATAGGTAGGTGCCCTAGTATAGGTAGGTAGGCATAGGTAGGTGTCCCTGTATAGGCAAGTAGGTGCCCCCGTGCACTATGGGGGCGAACCGAACTTCTGGAAAAGTTCGCCTTACATGGCGAACGGAAACCACCGGAAGTGTCGGCGAACTGTTCGCCGGCAAACCGTTCGGGCCATCTCAATTTCTGGCTGAAGTCTGACTGGATTTGCTACATGCTTGTTTCAGGGGTAGCGTAAGAGATCAGCAGGCTGCCAGGCAACTGGTATTATTTAAAAGGAAATATGGCAGTCTCCATATCCCTTTCAGATAAATTATCCTTGAACCCTAGAGACTATTGGCTACTTTATTGTTGAGAAATGACAGCTTGAAATACCCAGTCTCAGCCTACTGATAACTAGATGTGCTGCTGGGTCCTGTTTACCAATAAACATTATCGTTAACAGGGAGACAGTTTAGGAAATGGTGTTGTCGTCAACCACTTAATAATTTTCAGTAAGTATAAATACGTCTTGCAGGACTTCAGTTCCTGCCCATGGACGTAGATATCAGTCTACTGAATCGAACAGCCGCCGTGCGCACCTGCACTAGTGCCCATGCATGTTCTTTTCCTTGCCGGTTAGTGGTTAGATCAATTAATGGGAACCCAGGTCCCAGGCCCGGATCTACATCACATGAGCCTATAGGCACAGATGTCCTGGCACCCTCGACTTCGCCCTCCTTGACCTAGAAACCCCCTCCGAACCGCACCACAAGCTTGATGGCTGGCCCGGCTGTCACTCCTGTCTTACTTCCCTTGCCTGGCGTAGGTAGTTACAGGTGCCATTTAAAATTAGGTAGCCAGAGGTACCCTCAGTATTAAGTAGCCAGAGGTGACCCAAAGTATTAGGTAGCCAGAGGCAACCCAAAGTATAAGGTAGCTAGGAGGTGCCCCCGAGTGAAGGGAAATCTCGTCAGGGAATACTAAGTGTTGGGTGAGTAACCTATCCTTTACATTCCACTTGGGACTCTGCATAGGGAAGACAGAGGGAGGCACTCAAGGAGGGGAGTGAGCCACCTTTCCATCATCAGGCGCCTGTAGGTACGTGCCTTATGGAAAATCCAGCCCAGGCAGTTCCCCAGTCAATGTTCGCCGTCATCAATGAGATCCTTGAGGTCATTGTAACAAACCAAGTAACACATACACGTGTTACTTCCTGTTCCCGTACTGACTGACTTTAATGGCCGAGGAACTTTCAAAAACCTTCATTGCATGTTTGCAGCCACAATTTCTTCTAAAAAAGGTGTCAAAAATGTCCAAAAACTTGGGCAATGGCATGACAGATGATGATCAATGGCACATTTTTCCTCAAAATATATTTTACAGTCTTTTTGTAATGTGGAAATGCAAAAAAAAAAAATGCATTTAGCTTCTAGATTTTTCAAATTAAGTTCTTTAGAATGACAGTTGTGTTTTTCTGCCTAAAAAGAGTTATTTGCAGCCACTGTAGTAAAGGCCTTAAATATTTGGCATATACCTACCTAATTTTTTTAAGTATACTGCGGTCACAAAATATGCTGCTTCCGTAGTTTGAGCCTAACACTGCACTACAAAATCAACAGTGATGTGAAACACTTTAACGTGATTATGTCCAGTGACACAAAATCTTTACAGTAAAGTGCAGCCACTCAATCACCTTATTTTAGCACAGTGACAGGCTGTAACAGCCACACACTACACTGTACTACATAAGTATACAAGCTACACACAAGTAGAGTTGGGCCGAACGGTTCGCCTGCGATCGGTTCCATGCGAACTTCAGTGGTTCGCGTTCGGGTCCCGCAGGCGAACTTTTGCGGAAGTTTGGTTCGCCCCATAATGCACCATGAGGGTCAACTTTGACCCTCTACATCACAGTCAGCAGGCCCAGTGTGTGCATACCTGTGCTGTTCAGTGAGCCCACCATACCTGTTCTGTTCAGTGAGCCCACTGGATACCTGCATACCTGTTCTGTGAACCCGCCACTGCATACCTGTTCTGTGAACCCACCACTGCATACCTGTTCAGTGAACCCACCACTGCATACCTGTTCAGTGAACCCATCACTGCATACCTGTTCAGTGAACCCACCACTGCATACCTGTTCAGTGAACCCACCACTGCATACCTGTTCAGTGAGCCCACCACTGCATACCTGTTCAGTGAACCCATCACTGCATACCTGTTCAGTGAACCCACCACTGCATACCTGTTCAGTGAACCCACCACTGCATACCTGTACTGTGAACCCACCACTGCATACCTGTACTGTGAACCCACCACTGCATACCTGTTCAGTGAACCCACCACTGCATACCTGTTCAGTGAACCCACCACTGCATACCTGTTCAGTGAACCCATCCCTGCATACCTGTTCAGTGAACCCATCCCTGCATACCTGTTCAGTGAACCCATCCCTGCATACCTGTTCAGTGAACCCACCACTGCATACCTGTACTGTGAACCCACCACTACATACCTGTACTGTGAACCCACCACTGCATACCTGTTCAGTGAGCCCACCACTGCATACCTGTTCAGTGAACCCGCCACTGCATACCTGTTCTGTGAACCCACCACTGCATACCTGTTCAGTGAACCCACCACTGCATACCTGTACTGTGAACCCACCACTGCATACCTGTTCAGTGAACCCACCACTGTATACCTGTTCAGTTAACCCACCACTGCATACCTGTTGTGTTCAGTGAACCTGCCACTGCAAACCTGTTCTGTGAACCCACCACTGCATACCTGTTCTGTGAACCCACCACTGCATACCTGTACTGTGAACCCACCACTGCATACCTGTTCAGTGAACCCACCACTGCATACCTGTTCTGTGAACCCACCACTGCATACCTGTTGTGTTCAGTAAACCCGCCACGGTATACCTGTTCAGTGAACCTGCCACTGCATACCTGTTCAGTGAACCCACCACTGTATACCTGTTCAGTTAACCCACCACTGCATACCTGTTGTGTTCAGTGAACCTGCCACTGCATACCTGTTCTGTGAACCCACCACTGCATACCTGTTCTGTGAACCCACCACTGCATACCTGTACTGTGAACCCACCACTGCATACCTGTTCAGTGAACCCACCACTGCATACCTGTTCAGTGAACCCACCACTGTATACCTGTTCAGTTAACTCACCACTGCATACCTGTTGTGTTCAGTGAACCCGCCACTGTATACCTGTTCAGTGAACCTGCCACTGCATACCTGTTCTGTGAACCCGCCACTGTATACCTGTTCTGTTCAGTGAACCCGCCACTGCATACCTGTTCTGTTCAGTGAACCCGCCACGGTATACCTGTTCAGTTAACCCGCCACTGCATACCTGTTCTGTTCAGTGAACCCGCCACTGTATACCTGTTCAGTTAACCCGCCACTGCATACCTGTTCTGTTCAGTGAACCCGCCACTGTATTCCTGTTCAGTGAACCCGTCACTGCACTCTCGCCATGGTGCGCACCAGTCCAGCACGGCCGTCACTACACAAACAGCTGTTTGCGGTGCGTTACACGGTGAGTTTGGTTTGTCAGTGTGAAGCAGTACCTTAATTACACTACCTGATTGATGTATACACATGCAAGATGTTTTAAAGCACTTTAGGCCTGTCATTTAGCACTCAATGTGATTGCTGCCCTTAAAACGCTGCTTTGCGTCAAATCCAGATTTTTCCCGGGAACTTTTGGCATGTATCCCTCTCCTCCACCTGGGGGTCCAGGTGTTAGACCCCTTGAAACATCTTTTCCATCACTTTTGTGGCCAGCATAATTTTTTTTTTTCAAAGTTCGCATCCCCATTGAAGTCTATTGCGGTTCGCAAACTTTTACGCGAACCGAACCTTACGCGGAAGTTCGCGAACCCGGTTCGCGAACCTAAAATCGGAGGTTTGGCCCCCAGCAACATAAAAAAAAACAGCAGGATCAGTACTCGAAAGGACTTTTGGGGTTCTCAGTTGAATAATTGCAAGGAGCAGAACACTGACCCCAGGCAGACTGTAAAATAGCTTCCAGGTCCATTTTTTTATGTGGGGGGGAGAAGGAGGTGTGACCAGTGCAGTGTGCTAAAAATGCTTAATTGGCTTTAAGTCTCATGTGACTTAAAGTGAACCTTCAGATTAAAAATCTACTCAGCAGCACTGAAAAGGCTTGGTGTTTTTTTACCAGTTTCACAGTATCAGAACTTTTTCTTCTTACCCAAGCCTCATTTTTAGCTGCACAGAAGCTAAGCCCTGCCCCATCAAAGATATCTGCCTGGGCATTTTTAAATTTGAGATTTGAAGCCTAGCACATGCAGCTGGGAGGGGTGATCAGGGCACAAAACAGTTGAAAATGTGTCTCATGCTCCTTGTCACCTGTTTTCAAATAAAAAGATGGCGGCCCTCATGAAATCACCAACATTTGCCTGTTTCTTTTAAAACATAGTGGGTAAGAGATTATATTACCTATCTATTTTAATTAACATAACTAACGCAACTTAATGACAGTATGCTTGTTCAGGCTGAAGTTCCCCTGTGAGGGTGAATGATCACAATATGGTCACAGTATGGAGCCAACGCAAATTTTGCATAGTTTTCTGTCTGCTGTTGCAAACCACAGGCCATGATTATAGGTTAATTGGCTCCCCAAATAAAAAGATGACCTTAGATTGCAATAAGAACATAACACAATAACTATGGTAGGGATAAGATCGTAAGCTCCTTTGAGGGATAGTTGGTGAGAAGACTAAACACACCAAGTAATAGTGCTGCAGAAGATATTTGCAGTGGCACTGTATAAATACTCAACAATAATAAAGTGTTAATAAAACAACAATAGTAAAAAGACAAATCGTGTAAAATAACAAATTTCATAAGAAGTTATTATAAAAAATATTAATAGTAATAATAATAATAATAATAATAATCCTACTAACCTTTTAAGCTGTGGCTGGATGGTGTAATGGTTAAGGCCTCTGCCTCTGACACAGGAGACCTGGGTTTTAATCTCGGCTCTGCCTGTTCAGTAAGCCAGCACCTATTCAGCAGGAGACCTTAGGCAAGTCTCCCTAACACTGCTAATGCCTATAGAGTGCATCCTAGTGGCTGCAGCTCTGGCTCTTTGAGTCCGCCAGGAGAAAAGCACAATATAAAAGTCTTGTCTTGTCTTTTAAAATAGCTTTTGCTGTGCCAACCTTAAAAAATATTAATTTATTTTAATTTTGACACAGCAAAAATGTATCTTTTTTGATGCCTTCATCTTTGGAGTACCTAAAGAAAGTTCCATCTGTCCTTGAAGAAATGATTCCAACATTGTGTGTATTGTGTGGTCTACATAAAAGAGTTAAGAATGGAGAAACTATCAGGCAGGGTTCATACTTATCAAAATTGCATACTTTGTTCCATATGCAGATTCGACATTTGCACTTAAAACCAATGTAAATCAATGAGATCGGTCACACTTAAATATGAATTTTGCCTGTGGGAGAAAAAGTCGTAACAGTGCAGCATCATTTTGCATTGTACACTTTTTCTCATTGACAATGATTAGCATGCACTGTAACAAACATGAACAGGCACTTTGTCTTAAAAATGCTCAAGTACTCCCTGCAAACAAGTGTGAACTCTCCCTCTCTAACAGTAAAAAAAAAAGCTTTAGTATTGAAAGGTGATTGTACTGTTGGTAGTAACGTGGTTAAAGGGAACCTTAACTGAACGGGGGGTATAGAGTTTTACTTACCTGGGGCTATTACCAGCCCCCTGCAGCAGTCCTGTGCCCTCGGCGCCGCTCTGGAATCCTCTGGTCCCCCGCTGTCACTTAGTTTCGTTTTTGACGACTCACCAGTCGCCGGCCGCCATGCGTATTATTGGACGCATTCACCAATGCAATTAGCGCTATTGCGGACCGCAACGCGTACAAAAATACGCGTTGCCGCATATCTACGCGTGCGGAATGCGGCAACGCGTATTTTTGTACACGTTGCGGTCCGCAATAGCGCTAATTGCATTGGTGAATGCGTCCAATAATACGCATGGCGGCCGGCGACTGGTGAGTCGTCAAAAATGAAACTAAGTGACAGCGGGGGACCAGAGGATTCCAGAGCGGCGCCGAGGGCACAGGACTGCTGCAGGGGGCTGGTAATAGCCCCAGGTAAGTAAAACTCTTTACCCCCCGTTCAGTTAAGGTTCCCTTTAAGTTATTAGCCTTGTTACAGTTATTATTAAAACTACAGGTTTTGGAACTAAAAAGCTAAGATATTACTAATAAATGTTTGTTTACTTGAATAAGCAGATAATGGAATTAGCAGATGGTGTCCATTTAAACAACAAGCTGTCAAAAAAAGAAAAGGGTCACAAATACTTAGATTTGAACTTATTTTTATAGTTAGAATATTATATTTAATAATGTAATGTTTATGATATTGATGAAAAAAACAACTGAAACAGTGTTGCAATTGAAAATAAAATTTATAAAAAAATATTTACAAATATTTGTATATACGGTCTTCTTGTCAGTCATGGACATATTTTCCTTTTTCAAGAAATAGTCAAACTTTTTTTTTTTTGGGTGGGGGGGGGGGGGGGGGTTAGATACATGTTTCCTTTCACAGTATTTGTCTTCATGCCTGTTACTATGGCAACACCTGTCAATCACTTATTCATTTACAGCTCATTTTTCAGCTGTGCAGTGCATTTCCATTCATTCAGATTTAGTATCCTGAAATTTGAACTATGTGGTTGAATTTTTACATACACAAATTTTATTATATATAAATTTATATATATATATAAATTTATATATATATATATATATATATATATATATATATATATATATATGGAAATAACATTCATAAAACACATGGAAAGATGGATGGTGTAAGGCTTGGTGGTGTATTCTCCACAGTCAGCATGCAACGTATGAGCTGACGTGGAGGAGGTACACACACTAGCACAAGGAAACAGGCTATCCCTAGTATAGTGGAGGGGAGGACTGACTCCAAAAGGAGATTGTGGCGCACAGAGCCGGTGCAGATCCGACAGCCACAAACAATACTTTTGCGATAACGTCTCAGCGCAAGGTAGCGATGAGCGCATAAACCAGCAACATTAATTAATGTTGTAGGTTTTTGGTTCCTTTCTGCACACTCCTCATCTATCTACCTATTTACTTAGATCCCATGAGAATGTGGATGGTGCTTGCCCATTTGTTTTGTCTTTCTAGGAGCGCATAAACCAGAACTGAGGAGATCAGGACAGGTAGACAGAATGAACGCTTGCTAGCTAGCCGCTACTTAGTGACAGCAAGCGTCCACAACAAGACAGACTGGAATGAGGCAACCAAAGCATAGCGGCGATGGCGTGCCTCACAAAGACAGGACCGGATAGTCAGGAATTAGCAGGATCAAGATAGATGAACGTAACACAGATAAATATACAAATAGTATGATTTCCTAGCGTATTACAATTACAGCTATCAATGAAACTATTTGTAACGTCTGACTAACATATGTATATATCGGCAATGAACCGATGTATGACATAAGCAGGAACACTGACTTAGGACTGGAACGATACAGGGAACAGGATTCAGAAGGATTCGTTATCTCCTCGCAGAGATGAACGCAATCCACAAACGGTAACAGGAGCAGGGTAACTACCTCAGCACGGGTGATCACGGTACGCGCAACCTACCAAAACGTGCTGGAAGCTGACTAACTGCACACAGGATATAAACAGTTCGTGTACGTATACATCAGCGACACTGATGTATCAACGTAACACGAATACAAGGAAAATAATAAACGTGCTGGTATGCATATATATTGGCAATGAACCAATATATGATGCAAAGACCAGCAAAGTATCTTTAGAACAAGAAACACGATCGGGGGCTGAAGCGACAGCAAGACAGGCTTAAACTGAAGCTATGAAAACCCGAGGAGTCCTGCAGGAAGCAGATCTTTATACTGAGGTCATCCAATGGGAGCAGACATGCAGATTCCCACAGAGGTGAATGATAATCAGTCACAAGCTGACAGCAGGGAAAGGCAGACAAAGCTATGCAGCTTGCAAACAGTGAAGAGGCGGCACACAAAAGGCTTGCTATTTAAAGCATATATTGATGGAGCAACACTACATGTTACGAACCATCACGGTTCTTCATCAGGTGTAATTTTTACACCTGATGAAGAACCGTGATGGTTCGTAACATGTAGTGTTGCTCCATCAATATATGCTTTAAATAGCAAGCCTTTTGTGTGCCGCCTCTTCACTGTTTGCATGATTCTACCCTCAGGTGGGTGACCTGAGTGAGGCGTAGCACCGGCAGTTCAAGGATTAATTTTCCTGAAGGGGTTCCAGGACCGTGGCCAAGTTCAAAGCTATGCAGCTTGCATGGAAAGATCAGAACTACCTGAGCTGCAGCACTACTACTTCCAGCAATACCTGCTGCAGCAACGATCATGACGGATGGATGGATGGATGGATGGATGGATGGATGGATGGATGGATGGATGGATGGATGGATGGATGGATGGATGGATGGATGGATAGATAGATAGATAGATAGATAGGATAGGAATATGTCTTTTTAGTTGTTCAAAATGTACAATCTCCCTAATAGAATTACAAAACAATATATGTCTAAGAATCCATAAAAGACAACACTAAGATCTTCATGAAAACATTAATTTATTAAGAAAAAAAAAATGATTGTTAGTCGATTCCCTTTGCCTAAAATCACACACTTTCAGTAAACTTCTTTTATTGGCCCTTATCCGAATTGTTTTTATCTTGTTTAAAAAGAAGTTTTCAGCACTGAGCAATTTAAAAAATATTAAAAAATACCGTAGGTTAATAAAAGGTAATATCAAACTTATTTTTAGTAATTTCTTCCTTGGTGGGAACTTTAAAATTATTTCATTGATAATGTTTTTCCACGTTTTGTCAGGTAACCGCTCTAACAGCTCTGTTAACTGGGATTTACAGTATGGGAGATTAAGATAACCAATAACAATATATCCAAACAAACATAAGGTAGTTTTTCTGTTCTGGGAGATGTTATACATAATGAATAACTTCTTCACTTTTAATATGTAAATTCATTTCATATGCATTATACAGTATAAACTCAAGCAATCCCCTCACATCAGCCAAAAGTCTATTTAACTGATAGTAACTCACTTCGGACAAACATTTAAAAGAAACCCAAGCTGTGAGACCTATGGAAGCTGTCATTTATTTCCTTTTAAACATTACCAGTTTCCTGGCAGTAGTGCTGATCTTTGGCTGCAGTAGTGTATGAATCACACCCCTGAAACAAGCATGCAGCTAATCTTGTTAGATTTGTCACCTGATCTGCATGCTTGTTCAGGGTCTATGGCTTAAAGCAGTGTTTCTCAACATTTTATCGGTGTGTACCCCTTTTAAAACCCTGTACTCACCAAGTAAACATTATCACAAGTACCCCTTGACAAATATATATTTAATTGTAGTACATTATAATTGGTTCTAAACCATTTCCAAGCCTTTACTATTGCTTTTAATTAGCTAAAATACTAATTTGGGGTTGTTAAAATAAGATTTATCATTTTCTAAAACTCTAAATTTGTTGTTCTTGGTTAAGTATATCAAGCCCGAGTACCCCCTGGAACCATTAGAAGTACCCCCTGGGGTACGCGTACCACACGTTGAGAACCTAGGGCTTAAAGTATTAGAGGCAGAGGGTCAGCAGGACAGCCAGGAAATGTGTATTGTTTAAAAGGAAATAAACATGTCAGCCTCCATATCCCACTCACCTTGGGTTCCATTTAAAGACCAGAGCCTTTTTTTTTCTTTTATACACGTCCTGATCACTGTGATTGGCTCACAGCGATCTACCATAATACATTTATATAAAATGTGTATGGTTTGTAAAACCAGGGAGTGTTCATTTATAAAAAAAACAAAAAAAAAAAACACACAAGCCAGCTATTGTTCTCATTGACCAATGTTCAGACATACATGTACTTCCATTTAGAGAAGGGAGAGGGGTTAGGAACAGGAGACTGTCTGCTTTTTGTACAGTAGGCCAAGTGCTCGGTCATGATATACTGTATATTCCGGCGTATAAGACGACTGGGCGTATAAGACGACCACCCAACTTTTCCAGTTAAAATATAGAGTTTGGGATATACTCGTCATATAAGACTACCCCTCTTCCAACGCACACCAAATAAAAATAAAAAAAAAATCATATACTGGTGCTATGTATGAACAGATATTGGTGCTGTACTGTATGTGGTACCCAGTATATAACAGTATATAGGCGATTGACTGGTTGGCTTGGTCAACTGTCCCTCTCCCTAAGTGGATTGGTCAGCTCTCCTTGTCTACCTGTTTATTAGAGCGGTAAGGAAGAATAGATTGCGCTGTGCCCATAAAACACGCCTCCTTCACCCTTCTGCCCCACCCTTGTATCCTATTTACTTCCTTCTCTGCCTCTCAGATCTCACACATGTGCGCCTGCGCCGCTTCACTACAGTCCTCCGCAGCGAGATCTGAGTGGCGGGAAAAGGATAGGGCGTATAAAATGACCCCCGACTTTTCAGAAAATTTTCAAGGGTTAAAAAGTAGTCTTATACGTTAGAATATACAGTACTGTATTTTTTGTGATTTATATATGGAAATTATATAAATGTATGGCTGATATTGTGGTGACGTCCCTACCACAGTGTGATGTCATGACCAGGATCCTGACAGTTTGCGGTCTATGAACCCTGTTGCATCGTGAGAAATAACTGCCTTTTTGCAAGCAAGCAATATCTCCCTCTGTGCACTGAACTCTCAGTAACAAACATTCTCTACAGATCACCTGGCGGAACTAAGCATGTCACCACCTGTGATAAATTTCAGACTGCAAATCATGGAGAGGAAAAATGTTGCAATTGGCAAATACTGACCAAATAATCGAATAAATGAATCTTGTAAACAATAAGAAATGTTAATTCACCATAGTTCCTCTTTAATTACACAAATGGTTTATATAGTACAAAGGCATATCCATCTGTTATGAACACACTAAGTGGGAGTAAGGACTCGTAAAGTGTACCTTTCCGTTCTCTGTTCCTCTACCGTCATCCAACGTATACAATACATCCATAAAACATAGTTACTTGGAGAAAGGGAGTCCGAGACACATTTATCCAACATTTATCCAGAAGGCAAGCAATGAAACAGCAGCATCTCTACCTATAATGCTGGAGAACAAGTAATAGTCTATGAATTGGACACATTTTCTTCCCCATATAAAAGCGGGCACATCCAGCTCTCATTGTGCAGAGGCAGCTGTGAGCCAGCTGCAATAACTGAAAACGCTAATTAGATCATTTG
Organism: Hyperolius riggenbachi; assembly: GCF_040937935.1. Classification (NCBI taxonomy): domain Eukaryota; kingdom Metazoa; phylum Chordata; class Amphibia; order Anura; family Hyperoliidae; genus Hyperolius; species Hyperolius riggenbachi. The sequence goes on from NC_090648.1 coordinate 206,513,008, forward strand.
GCTTTGTAGCAGTCTTCCTTCATTTAGCACTAAACGGAAGACACTAAAGCAAAAGCGAACCAAATGAAAGGATATCAAGGTGCTTGAATACATTAAAAGTTCAATAAGATGTTGCAAATATGAAGCCAGCTAACGATGTTCTATCAATTCCCTTGAGAAGGCCACAGAACACAACAGTACCATCCCAATTTGCATTTATATTGCACCTTCCAAATAGATTTCTAGCTTGGTTTACAGTCATACTTCAGATGCATGCGCACAGCTTCTAATGAGGTGGAAAGTCGGCACATTTGTGCTTCTTATATCATCTGGGAAGAAAGGGACAACATTATTATTACCACCCAGTGAATGCAATCTTTCTTTGCAGATTAGCATGAAACTGATTTATAATCGCACCTGCCGGAAACTTGTTGGCATTGAACCCATTGCATTGTTGCACAAATCCTTAAGTGAATTTTGGCTGATTGTGTACACATTTACAATCATGTTGTTTACCGGTTTGGATATTATGACACCATAAATCAGTCCAATATGCTCACTTGATCCAAGTGAAAGCATAGAAGCCATAGACATTATTGTGGCCAAGTTTTGATTTAGCTTTAAAGTAGGAACAGAGCTTAAACTGAACAGATCGCTAAAATGTGTAAATACCTATACAAGCAATAACGATACACATATACTGGGCATACATGTTCAAACAGCTAAATATAGACAGACAGACACACACAAATAGATAGATTCTAGTCACCACGATTTCTCACGTGCTTCTCCCCACCTCTGATTAGATAAAGTACTTTATCTAATTTTTTGCTTATTTTTATTCAATTGTGCTAGATAGCAGAAAAAGGTTTCTTTTTTTTTTTTCATTATAAACAATTGTTTATTGAGTTTTGTGAGATAAGTACAAAAGGCAGTATCGGAGATAGTCGAAAATACAGTTGAAACAGTCAAAATACAAACGCAGTATTGTTCAAAATATGTCAGCCGACATGACTAATAATATACATTACTCCTATAAAGGTAGCAAGAGGGTATAGATGGTTATTCTAACCTAGTCTGGGGGGTCTTAAAGGGAAGGTTCAAGCAAAATAAAAAAATGAGTTTCACTTACCTGGGGCTTCTACCAGCCCCATGCAGCCATCCTGTGCCCTCGTAGTCACTCACTGCTGCTCCAGTCCCCTGCTGGCAGCTTTCTGACCTCGGAGGTCGGCGGGACGCATTGCGTACATTTTTACGCATTGAACCAGTAATGCGTAAAAATGTATGTGTCAATGTTCCTGCACTAGCGGGAATGCGTAAAAATGTACGCAATGCGTCCCGCCGACCTCCGAGGTCAGAAAGCTGCCAGCGGGGGACTGGAGCAGCAGTGAGTGACTACGAGGGCACAGGATGGCTGCATGGGGCTGGTAGAAGCCCCAGGTAAGTGAAACTCATTTTTTTATTTTGCTTGGACATTCCCTTTAAGTACTGAGTCAGATCTTGAAATTTGGAGAAATAGTACCCTACTGATTACTGTCAATCATAACCTCAAAAGGGGCTGACAGTACTGGTAGAGGTGCGGGTTTAACCTAAGCTGTGCTAAGAAAAAGGTTTCTTTTCTCCTGACTTTCCTCCTAGAAGGAAATAGTTTGAGAAATAGCATCCACATGATAATAAAACTATTTGTGTTGCTGTCTTTCTGCTTAACACATCATAGCTGATCTGAATTACATTATCCTCATTGAAACTTCACTAGTCTTAAAATAAAGCTGTTTATTAAACCTTCAAAAAAAACTAAAAACAAAAACAAAAAACAGCTCACACAAAAAACAAAACACAAAAACACTATTGTTAGCAAGGCAGCAAAAGAATGTGTTTGCAGACCTGTACAGTGACTGGATAGTGTATTGGTTAGGCCAGTGATATGCAAACTTGGCTCTCCAGCTATTGAGCAACTACAAGCACCAAAATGTATTTGCCTTTATGAATCATGACTGTGGCTGTCAGACTTCTGCAAAGCATTGTGGGACTTGTAGTTCCTTAACAGCTGGAGAGCCAAGTTTGCAGATCACTGGGTTAGGCACACCGCCACTGGCATAGTTTGAATCTCAGCTCTTCCTATTCAGTAAGCCAGTAGCTATTCAGTAAGGAGTCCTTGGGCAAAACTCTCTAACGCTGCAGAGTGGCTTATGGAGCATACCCTTAGCGGTGCTTTCAGTCTGACTGGAGAAATGCATTATACAGATGTTGGAATTATTATTTATTTATTAATTAATGAAACCGGATTTCCAATACTACATTATGGATGGCTACCACACTGGCTAAGCTAGGCAGACTTGAATGACAACCGCACTGAAATCCTAGGATACAGTAATTCTGTAGAGAGAAAACATTCATGTTAAAAAGTTATTTTCCTATCAGTGGTGCAATATTTCTTAAAGACACTGCATAAAGTAAATATTCTCATGGATCTAATTGAATAATACACTGCCTCAAAGCGAGGGGAACTCCAAGATGTATACGACGAGATGTATACGAGTTCTGGCATTAGTCCGAAATTACAGAGTTGTGGTAATGCGGTATTTCCACCTAAATCCGATTTCCGTGTTCCATTTTCCGCTCGGAATCTGATCGGAAATGCGGAAATTTAAATTCCGCGAAATCCGATTGAGCATCCCTAATAAAGTAGCTTTAAAAGCAGAGGTGGCTTCTGGGACTTTGGCAGTATAGACGCAGTACTTTACTTTTTAGTTACTGTGTATTTACAGCCTCCTTTAGGGCTTATATCAGAGTGCATCAATTCATCCCTAAATATGCAGGCCCACATGTAGGACAGAGGACTTCTGGCATTCTTTAAATTAATATGCGTTGATTTGCTTCTATTAAAACTTTCTAGCACTAACACTTCCCTACACATCTGGCTACATGCACATGACTCAGCACAAAACACCTGGATGAATTGAGTAACCATTTTTTTTATTCTAACTTTTGTAGCTTCTGTTCAGAAAAAGGACAGGTCTTCAGTTCAACAACCTCCCAAACAAGCTTCACTAAGGACAGCAGAAAGCCACAAATTCAAGAACGTTGTTCAAAACACTGTGCACCCTAACCCTAAAGCAAACCACAAGGCAGCTAGCTAAATACTTAGATGAAATACATTATAAGTGAGATATCTTACGGGTTAGAAATAATAATAATAATTCTGACCAAGCAGTAATTCAGACAGCAAACCCAGAAATCATGGCCACCATAAACAACGTCACCCCCTTTCCTTTAACCACTCTGCAGTTGAATAATACAGCCATAGAAAATCAATTTATTAGTCAATAGACTGAATTATGTACATCAGCTCATCATTGTGGACTTGTCTAGTGATATTAATCTCACACTGTTTGCAAGCACTGTGCAGTAGAGCATGATTGTACTTCTGTTTCAAGTCTATGAGTGCCGCTATGCAATAATTACATTAGCTGATATGAAGGCAGATAATTACATTAGCTGATATGAAGGCAGATTCCAACACAGTAATAACTGTATTTACACATTTAATCCCTCTTTACTGAGCATTTTACAGCACCCAATGGTAACTTATCACACTGGTCAACAATACAATTTTGAGTTGTTAAGAAAAAAATATATAGAAAGTAATTCTCAATACACTTAAGAAGAAATTGCTTTATGGCGATTCATTGCATCTTTGCAATGTCATTATTTTTTATTGTAAAGAGAACATTAAAGTAAGCAGTTATCCTTTGTGAGATTGTTATTCCATAAGCAACAAACAACCGAATAGTGAAATTAGTTATGAGGACTCAAACAAGAACATAGTAATGTGGTGGCTGCTTTGTACAGTTAGTGTTGCAAATTGCAATAAGCCAAACTGTTGGTTTTAGCTCCAAGTCAAAGATCCACATTTTACTCTTTTCAATGACGATAGATATGCGATGTTGGGTCTAGTGGATCTATGAAGCATACGTGTTATGCTAAATCTAGCAACACTGTCTGCATTTGTGAAGTGGATTTATTAACGGTTTTTTAGGCAATATGTACCGATGGGAGTTAACATGCCAATGTGTCTGCACAGCTGTCCGACAGAAATAATGATTTTCAGATAATTGGCTAATTAGAGCAATTAGACGACTGGATCAAGAATGGATAGCATTAACATTTCTGCAGTTTGGATTTTTTTAACCCCTTGTAGTATTCAGAACTCCATATAGTCTATGACTGGTATATGCAAGTAGCCATAATTAATTTCATTTGTTGCAGCTGGGGACTGCATTGAGCTAACTGGCTAAATGTTGCCTGATTGCTCACTCAACACTTAAATAAAATGTTCACTTACTCTCCATAGAACCCTCGTAAATCCTTTTTGTGTGCTTTAACCTATTGCTCAATTAACCTTCCAGTCAGCAGCACACATCAAATCATACTGTCCCTGGAGGGTTTGTCATATAATTTCACAGAGACTCTAGTTCCCGTTATGGAAATATGCTCTGGTAATTGTAAACAGCAATGCTTTTGGGGCTACGAAACATGCTTTCAAATAACTGACTAATGTATTCTAAGCAAGCCTCGTGGTGTAATTTCATAGAGTAGCATATGTTGAGGCTGAGGAAAGATGTGGCTCATTAAAAATGTGCCATTTCCATTCGAATATTTAATGGTTACGGTTTAAAAATAGCTTTAATTATTTTAGGTCTTGTGCACACATTACAGTTTTATGCACATGTCATGTCATGTATTGGCTCAAAAAGCTAAATGGAATTCTGATCAAGCAGTTTATGCCAGATACATAATAGCTTTTTACGGCCCATGGATAATTTCTGCTAGAAGTGATCAGGTGACCTGTGAAATACGAAGCTCAGATGTATATAGCATATTTTACTGTGCCAGAGGCTATGCATTTCCCAAAATATATTATTTAGCTATAGAGAACATTCATCTGGGGATATTTGCATTATTCCTTAAAGAAAATATGTATTTAAAGGGGCACTACAGCGAATAACTGTACAATTTAAAATATGTGCAAACATATATAAATAAGAAGTACATTTTTTCCAGAGTAAAATGAGCCATAAATTACTTTTCTCCTATGTTGCTGTCACTTAGAGTAAGTAGTAGAAATCTGACAGAAGTGACAGGTTTTGGACTAGCCCATCTCTTTATAGGGGATTCTCAGGGATATATATTTTCAAAAGCACTTAGTGAATGGCAGTTGCTCTGTCCAACTGCCCAAAAAAATGTGTAGAGAGCAGGGAAGCTGACCAGCATCATTGTTTAAATCCTTTTTCGGGAATATCTTTATAAAGAATAAAAGCCTTGCTGAGAATCTCCTATGAAGAGATGGGCTAGTCCACAACCTGTCACTTCTGTCAGATTTCTACTGCCTACTGTAAGTGACAGCATTATAGGAGAAAAGTAATTTATGGCTCATTTTACTCTGGAAAAAATGTACTTTTTATTTGTATATGTTTGCACATATTTTAAATGTTACAGTTTTTTGCTGTAGTGCCCTTTAAGTGCATTTAAAATAACTTACAATAAGGGACTTGCATTATTTTACTCCATTTTTATGATACAGGCAAGTCAACCCCAGCAACTGCAGTGCAACTTGTCAGGCTCTGTTCCCACCTGCTGCCAGATTACATGTGGTCAGTATAATGTCCGCTTTGATGGTCCGCTGCAATACGACTGAAGTCCAGGGTAGATGCGCTCCCCCCAGGCTATATGGGAAAAGACATCCGCCTGACCCGGGATTATTGTAGACTGCACAGAATTGTGGTCCACTTACTGCAATGGAACTCGTGTTGGTAGTATACTAAGAGAACAGGCGAGATGCAATGAAATCAGGGTGCCCGCAGACCTGATATTAACCTCCTTAGCGTTAATCCCAAGTCAGGCTTGGGATGGAAATCCGTAGCTCAGAGGAGCTGCTGCAGATCTCTCTGTATGTTTTCAGAGTCTATAAGCCTGTGAAAAAATTGCACGGCTTTTAGAACCTAAATCTGGAAACAATAATAATGCCAGGGAGGTTAAGGTATAAGGCAAGAGAAATGAGTGGAATCCATTTGCCTAGATACGCAAGTTAGACTCTTTTCCATTACGTAATTTTGTATTGCCTATAGAAATTAACTTATTCTCTAGGAATGCAGAACTCTATACACAGTGAAATGTTCACTTACCTGTGATTGTTGTGAAGTGGAGCCAGAGTGAGCTCCGAAGTGGCAGGTGAGTGTTTTCTTGCGGTAGAGTCTGACTTCATGCTGGCCTGAGCATGGCCCTGTTTCTCTTAAGAAGAATCTACTAATAGAAAAAAAATCTATTTAATCTACGGTATTATTCTCCATTTTAATATCCTCTTAAGGCGATCTCTATAGAGTGCAAACCTATGGTGGTCCTGTTTAGGGATGGTCAACAAGATGCAAATCGTTCCTGCTTCAGCAGAATTTGATTGGTCCATTTGGATTTTCTTTTTTGCAAACATCAGCTGTGATATACACTGTTGCCCAACTGTATATCTTGGCTTCACCAGAGCCCTCCCGGTGTTGGGAAAATTTAGCATCATAGTTTGCATATTACATATAACTAAACTTTATTACTATAAAACATCTGTAATATACCATTAGAGCACAGAATAATAAACACCCATCAGGAAACATCCACACCCACATTCATATTGGTCAGACTTCAATTGGCATCATCGTGTACCAACTCAATCTTTTGTATCCCTATACCATTCCTAGACCTCCTAAGCCTGGTACACACCTTGTGTTTTGATTGGCCAGTTTTACCACCGCTATGTAAATATGAGGATCATCCAATTTTGAATACTATGAACAGATTGCGAAGGAAATATCTCATACTACATGGGGGTGGTAAAAATGGTCAGTGATTGCCCAATAAAAATTAAAGGTGTGTATTAGGCTTTAATGTGCATACACACATCCAATCTTGATTGGCAAATCACTGACCAATTTTACCACCTCCATGTAGAATGCGGGCCTACAGATTTTGAATAATATTAACAGCCTGTGTGGGTAAGCTGTCATACTACATGGAAGTAGTAAAGTTGGCCAATCAAAACTGGATGTGTTTACGTAACTTTAGGCTATGAACTCACTTGACAATGCAGAAAAGTATGTTTCAATGCAAATACATTTAAGTGTTTTTAATGCTTTTTTATGTTTTTGCATTTTTGCAAATCTGCCTTTTCAACAAGAGAAATCAGAAAGAGAAAATAAATCACTAGATCTGTTGTACATAAAAAGATGCATAAAAATGCACACCTATAATGTCTTAATAGGATACCATTGTGTAAGATTTTAAAATGTGCATGAAACACTCATGAAAGCCGCATTGCAGACCACAGACCTTTGCGAGTGTGTGACCCATAGACTTAAATTGTATGCAGTTTCACGTGCATTCTTCTCTATGCAGCAGAATGTCTCAAATTCAAATAAGAGTGATACCTGCCTTATAGTGGCATGATAGATCTTTAAACTATAATCAGCAAAGGAGTCCATTGCTCCCCTCCTTACCTTGCTCCAGAAAGCATCACTTGCTGTTGCTATGCAGCGTTGGGGTCCAGCAGTGTCGAGCTTGATCCTGGTGGACAACACAAACTGTCCATGAGTACATGCCTCGAAGCTTACATGAAGACTCATTGGCTGTGGATGTACTGTGCTGAAAACAACTGATTAATAATGACCAATTTCAGCAGTAAAAATTCCACTTTTACTGGCATTTTAGTTTAATATGAACTTATACTGTATAAACACATTTGTTCTGCTACGAAGAACATGCAGTACCACATTTCTTTTGAGGTTTTCTTTTAAATTCTTCTTTGTAGAGCAGTTGTCATGTGTGCAAGAAAGATAACATTTTCATTTTCTTGTTTAGATTTCAACAAAGAATAAAGTGGTCCCTGGCATTTTGTTCCAAATCATTTCAATTCAATCTGTTGTCATTCTCCGACAAAATTATTTTCCCTCCTCTGAATTACAAAAACCTTTCAGAAGAAAGTCAGCTTGCAGAACCTGGAACATCTGATGTTGAATTTAATTATCCAAGAAAGCTTTGTCATGGTCTGATTGCTGTGATTAGAAATAGATAAAAATGTGTTATTAAATTAAGTCAGCCGCCAGATAGCAAATGTTTAGCAAATGCAACTTTTTCCATCTGCTGTGCAATTATTTGTCAATGTTTTGGTTGTTTTTGCAACTTCTAGAATAATTATACCGTACATAAGACTTGCACCAAGAATTTCATGCCATCTGTAAGTATGGACATGTAAACACAAGGGAGAGCTTTGGATGTTAAAACTTGGGATTATTCCTTCTTTATAGTGAAGATGCCATCAGGTAAGGGGGAAATACTGATATGCTAATAATACTGACTTGTATGTAAATTGGAATTTGGCCAATAAAAATTGAAAGGAGAGGCATTAGATTGACACAATACTAAGCTGCATAAAATTTGCATGCAGAACAAGAGATTATGAACTTACGGTAAGTATTGTTTCACCTTTAATACCCCTCTCTGGCCCGGTTCACATCTGCGTTTTTTTTGCAGAGGCGGCTGTACGGATCCAGCCATCTGGATCCTGGAAAACCATCCATTTTAACAGCCAGTGTGCTGTAAAACGTCCGTTTTCCATAGGTTCCTATTGTGCTGTAAAACCTTCGGTTTCCGTTCCGCTGAGCGAAACGGTCCAGAAAGTTGTGTCCTGCTGCATTTTTTGTCTGCTCAGCGGACCAGACCACAGAACCGTACGGCCAGTTTTGTTAGCAAAAGCTAATGTGAACGGAGCCTAATCCTATTTTTAAGCGTATCTGAAGTGAAACAAAAAATTACTTAAACCAGTAGAGGGAAACCTCTGGATTGTCTAGAGACTTCCTCAATCTCCTTACATCCCTCCATTGCTGCGCTGAGACCCATGGAATAAATTCAACATTAGTGTTGAGTATTGCTAGCGACTGTGCTCACCTCCGTGTATGAGAGCAGCTGCACTGCACAGGCACAAAGTACATTCCGCACCTACTCAGTGCAGTTTCGGGTTAATGCATGAGCCATACTGTTGCCTGCACAGTGCAGCCACTCTCGTACATGGAGGGGAGGATTGCTGTGAAGAAAGAGTGTAGGGGCAGCAAAGGGGTTGGTGAGGATTGGGGAAGCTCCTGGAGCACCCTAAAAGCTTCCCTGTACAGCAGGGCTTAACAACCCTGTCCTCAAATACCAACAACAGTGCATATTCACTAAATCCACCATTACAGACCTTGACATTGCACCCATCCGACCCTCAGACCATCACCTCCTCACAGAAGGCACCTCCAAACTACCTGCCCACCCCCCTGGTCGATGGCAGCGAGACCTATGCAAGCTCAACCCTAGTGTCCTTGCTGACCCCTGCCATGGTCCTCTCCTCCACTCTCCCCACCCTAACCTTTCCTAATCTTGCTGCAGCTCAGTATCGCCAAACTCTCTCATCAGCCCTAGAGAAAGCTGCTCCCCCAATATTCCGCCGCAATCGCCCCCCCCCTAGCCCCCAGCCCTGGCGCACTACCCATACTCGCAACCTCCAGAGGGTAACGCGCCACTGAACAGAAATGGAGGTAAACAACTTAACCAGGATTTCCTACAGTACAAGACTAGCCTGCTGCCGTTCCACACTGCCCTTGCTGATGCAAAGCAGGAATACTTTACCAAGCTCATCGGAGCACAAGCTTCCAACCCCCGGCGTCTTTTTGCCACTTTCAACTCCCTGCTTAAGCCCACCCCCCCCCCCACGTTTCCTTCCTCTCTGCCACAGATTTAGCCACCCACTTTACCAACAAAATTGTCTCCATCTGTCAGGAAATATCCAATCTTTTACTCCCACCTCCTCCCAACCAGCTCCTCCTCCACCCTATCCTCCTTCACTCCTACCACTGAGGAAGTCAACCACCTACTGCAGACTTCCCATACCACTACCCCCCCCTCCCCCTCTTGACCCCATCCCTTCTGATTTACTCCAGTCTCACTTCACGCATTTGGCCCCAGTCCTCACTACCCTGTTTAACCTCTCCACAGGCACATTCCCCTCAGACTTCAAGCAGGCCACTGTACTACCTCTGCTCAAGATACCCTCCCTCGACCCCTCACTACCCTCCAACTACCGCCCTATTTTCCTCCTCCCCTTTGCCTCAAAACTCCTTGAGCGTCTGGTTCACAAATGCCTGATCCAGTACCTCAATGCCAACTCACTGCTAGACCCACTGCAATCTGGATTTCGGCCTGCCCACTCAACCGAAACAGCTCTCACCAAAGTGGTCAATGACCTTGCCTTAGCTAAAGATGAAGTTAAATGCTCCATTCTCCTTCTCCTTGACCTTTCAGCAGCTTTTGACACAGTAGATCATCCCCTACTCCTCCAGTCCATGGGCATTCACGACCTCGCCCTGACCTGGCTTTCATCCTACCTCTCCAACCGCTCCTTCACAACCTCCTTCAATGAGTCCTCATCCACCCCCATGGTGGGAGTCCCCCAAGGCTCGGTCCTTGGCCCTCTACTGTTTTTCCTATACACGTCCTCCATTGGCAAGTTTATCTCCTAGATGGGTTTTAACTATCATCTGTATGCTGATGACACCCAGATCTAGCTCCACACCCCTGACATATCCCCCACTACCATGGACAAGGTCTTCACCTGCCTATCAGCCATCTCCTCCTGGATGTCCGCTAGGTTCCTAAAACTAAATCTAGACAAAACAGAATTTGTGATCTTCCCACCCCGGCCATCCCTGAACTTCCCAGATGTGCAAGTCACGGTTAACCACAATACCATTCGCCCTACCTCTCGAGCCCGCTGTCTGGGTGTCACCCTGGACTCTGCACTCTCCTTCACTCCCCACATCCCAAACCTCACAAAGTCCTGCAACTTCCACCTTCGTAACATCTGCAAGATCCACCCTTTCCTGACCTCTGCCACCATCAAACTCCTCATCCATGCCCTCATAATTTCCCGCCTTGACTACTGCAATGCCCTTCTGTCTTGTCTCCATATGACCCGAATAGCCCCACTGCAGTCCATCATGAATGAGGCGGCCAGAATTATCCACTCCTCCCATCGCTCCACCACGGCACCTCCCCTCCGTGAATCCCTCCACTGGCTTCCTATCCAGTCCATAATCAGATTCAAGATACTGTGTCTGACCTACAAATCTGTCCACAAAACCTGTCCAACCTACATTTCCGATCTTACCGAGTGGTACACACCTAGCCGCTCACTCCGCTCATCGAATGAACTTCGCCTTATCGTCCCCCGCATCCCTCCAGGACTTCTCAAGAGCTGCTCCAACACTATGGAACTCCCTACCTCCACCCTTTAGGGCAGCCCCTTCCAACATCTTCAAGAAGGCCCTCAAAACTCACCTTTTCACTCTGGCCTACCACCACTCACAAGTGCTCTAAACCCACAGCTGAACTCTGGTCCCCTACCTTTCATGTCCCTACCTCTCCCTATAGATTGTAAGCCTTTGGGAAGGGTCCTCATCCTTTTGTGTCCTACCTGATCATGCACCTCCATTACTGTACACCCATGCTATGCTTTTGAGTGAACTTAACTTTCCTAATCTCCATGCTCCCATCCAGTGACTGACTAAGCATTACCTTGTACTCATACTGTGCTGCGTGATCTGGTTTTTCTTGTATTCCTGTCATATTGCTGTATGTCACCCCTAAATATTGTCTGTAACCTAAACTAATGTCCAGCGCTGCGTAATATGTTGACGCTTTATAAATACAATATAAATACAGAGTCTCAGTAGAACTGGATATCTACCGCTGTGGCTCTCCACAAAACATGCACTGTTGGTGGTACTTGAGGACAAAGAGTTGGGAAGCCCTGCTCTACAGGGCTGAGCATCTAACGTGTGTTTCTACTGCAGATTTGCTTTAAATCTAATGGGAACCAGTTTATAAAAAAAAAAGTCAGATACTCACCTAAAAAGAGGGAGGCTCTGGGTCCCATAGAGCACTCCCTCTCCCGATGCCCACTGCTGTCCTGGCTCCCCCGTAGCGGTATTCGACCGTTTCGGTCAAATACCGCTGTCTCCCGGCCGAAGGGAGGCTTCGGAAATGCTTCGGGAGCCCGAGTGCTCCCGAAGACGGGCCGCTCTACACTGCGCACACATGCGCCATCTTTGACTCACTCGCGTGTGCGCCGCTTGTCTTCGGGAGGACTCAGCTCCCAAAGACTTCCGAAGTCCCCTCGGCGTGGGATGAGAACGGGGGAGACAGCGCAGCACGGAGGTCACCGGGAGAGGAGAGGGAAGGCTCATTAGGACAGAGCCTCCCCTCTCCTTAGGTGAGTATCTGACTTTTTTTTTTTTAAATCTGGAGTTACATTAGCTTTAAGTCTTCCCTACTTTTTGTGATTACCTATGTACTTTTTTGTGCTTTTTCTTTTCTTTATGAAAAAACATATCCCCAAATTATTAAGCTAAATCTCTGAATGCACTAACTAGAAATGATAATCCCCAGAAGCAATGGCTTCAGTGTAATATTCTGTTACATGTAACAGTGGAAGGGTAAAAACTACATACACACACTAGATTAAACTTAACTGAGGCAGCTAGTGAAGACCACCTTGGGCAAAAATCTAGTGTGTCCAGAGTGGCCCCCAATCTCTCGTGTCGATGAGTGATCCACCTGGAGAGTCTTCCCAGAGCACTCTCAGATCATGTCATTCTCCTGCTCACTTCACAGAGGAAAACAAATTAACAGCAATTCACCTTGCAAACAGTAATGTCCGGATGATTTCTGACATAATTTTTTCATTCCTTAATGAAAGATCTATCCCCTCAGCCTTGTGCATTGGTCAATAACAAATCTGATGACAAAACTTTCTCAGATCTGACGAATGAAGCACTCATTTCTGTAATTCCTAAAGAAGGTAAATCCTGCCAGTCATGCCCCGATTTTTACCCTCTCTCAGTCATGAACTATGTCAAACTCTAGGCAAAGATCCTTGCAGCTAAACTGGAAAGAGTATCTGACGAGATTGTAGGTGAACAGCAAAAAGGTTTCAGGAAAAACAGAGTATTACAGATAACATATACATGGCAATCAAGTTTATGTATAGCTGTAGAACAAGTAATCAGGAAGGGAATTATCATCCCAATAGACTCTGAAATGCATTTAACAGAATATCCAGACCATTTCTGATGGAATCTATGATGAAAATTGTGGGTACTAACTAACAGAATTATACGTTTACACTCCATTCAATTTGCCTGAGGCAACATGGGTCATGATGAGATAACCTTCTATGCACAGTGCAATAGAACGTATTTGTTCAACTCCACACCACTTCAATTGTTAATCTTAGTTTATTGTAGCAGAATAACATAAACATTAAAAAAACAGTGCACCATTTCCAGCTCCTGCCCTTAACCACTTGCCGACCGCGCACTCATAACGCGCGTCGGCAAAGTGGCAGCTGCAGGACCAGCGACGCAGATCTGCATCGCCGGCTGCAGGCTACTTAATCAGGAAACAGATGCTCGCGCGAGCGGCTGTTTCCTGTCATTTCACGGCAGGGGGCTCCGTGAATAGCCTGCGGGCCGCCGATCGCGGCTCGCAGGCTAAATGTAAACACAAGCGGAAATAACCTGCTTTGTTTACATTTTTACAACACTGCTACAGTAGCAGCGTTGTAGTAGATCAGCAATCCCCGGCCAATCAGCGGCCGGGGATCGCTGTCACATGACAGGCAGGAGCCTGTTAGAGGCTGCACAGGACAGATCCGTTCCTGTGGAGCCTCCGATCTCTCAGGCAGGGAGGGAGGGAGAGGGAGAATCTTGGGGTGGAGGGGGCTTTGAGGTGCCCCCCCCCCACCACCACCACCCACAGCATGCAGGAGCGATCAGACCCCCCCAGCACATCATCCCCCTAGTGGGGAAAAAATGGGGGCGATCTGGTCGCTCTGCCTGTCACTTGATCTGTGCTGGGGGCTGTAGAGCCCACCCAGCACAGATCTGAAAAAACAGTGCTGGTCCTTAAGGGGGGGGGGGGTGTAAAGGCTAGGTCCTCAAGTGGTTAAACTGGCCAACATGAAGAAGGGCAGGAGCCCGAAACGGTGGACTGTGTTACCCTACAGTTCTTTTTAATGTTTGTATTTTTATGATGCAATAAATTAAGATTAACAATTAAAGTGGTGTGGAGTTCAACAAATACAGTCTATTGGATTTCCTGTGGTACCCGGGCACTGGTGCTCTGCACACTTCACCCTTTCTGTGGTTTGGGCCAGAGAGTGCGCTCACACTGACTGAGCTATGCACAGTGCAAAACATTAATAACCAGGCTGCCTTTCTTCCTTTATTTTGATGGTTGAAAGTTAATTTAGTCCCGAGAATCACATGGTAATTCATGAGAGTTTTGTTAATTTGGATCAATAAAATTACAGTTCATAACCTTACCATTGCATTTTCCCCTAAACGTTTACTTTTATCTTCTTTTACATTGTTTTTAATCATTCTACTTCATGTTGACGCCTCTGAACCACAAACGTAACTGCTGCGCAGGTGTATTCAGGGGGTGCTTATCTAACAATTGGGTTAATTATCTATATTTCCATAATTCACACAATTATCCTATAAACTCTCAAAGCCGAACTGTCTTTTTCCCCCCTAGATCTTTCAATAAGTAAACATGTCTGCTGTCTTTGTGTTGAGAAACATGCAGCTCGATTATGGACATCAGAATGTGTGTAGTGTTTCTGAAGTGGGATGAGTGGCTAAGCAAAGCAGAGAAATCAGGCTGATGACCTCCTGTCCATCAGTAAAATTGAAAAGCTTTCAGAAAATGAATTCATCTCTCCTCTATAGGAGTTCAATAAACAAAGGCTGCATCTAAAATGCACTATTCCTTTCTAGATTCAGAGAGGTCATAGTAACTGAAGACTTCCTGCAACTTTTCCTTTTACCTTTCACTGGAAACCATTAAAATAAATTCACATTTCGAGAAACCCTTCTGAAATCTGCCAAATGTCCCCAGCCTGTTGAAAGTGTCATCCATTTGTCAGATGTACCTTCAAATTCCTCCGATAAAATGTTTGACTGAGAATAGAGCAGACCTGTCAGGAATGCAGAATTGTGTCTGACATTTAAAAGTGGCTTCCTTGGCTTTCTGATTGCAACCTAGTTGTGTGTTGTAGGGTCATTTCTTCAGAGATTAATTTTACTGACCTCTAGACAAAAGCATATGTGACCACTCAGTAATTTCTATTGCTTTTGCAGCTTCACAATGTAAACTCAAAGTGCAATTTTGTCTTCTTAAAACCAAAGGTATTTTTAAATATTCAGCTCACACGAGCAAGAAACCCCCATAATGAATCACAATAAATGAATATGTAAATTATTTTAAAGTGATATGAAACTCAGCATTTTGCTCTAAAAGATTTACAGAGTAAAATCTACTACCACAAAAAATTGTAGCAGAGCAACATTCAAAATGTGAAACACAGCACTTTGTTTTTCAGTAGAAAGTTCCTTGCTTTCTGGCCGCATCCAAAGAGGTGAGAATATTATCTTTTTTCTACATTCCTTTGTTAGATACATTTAGTATACACCCAGCAGCGCGCTGAAACTGAACTGAGAAGAGGAGAGGTGAGAATTGATCACTAGATAGATTGTAATACATAAATACAAGCAGCTATACAATAAAATGCAATGGCAGCTTTTACAGCAGATAAGCTGTACTTTAGGAACCTATAATTTGTAAAATGACAGTATTACATGTGCACAAAATCAATGATAGTAACTGAATCGGTAATTAAATGTAAGAAAACACATTTTTATTGAATGTTATATCAGAGTTTTGTCCCACTTTAACCTTTTGGGGACTGCCAGTAGTAAATCCTACACCGCATTTGTGGCAGTCTAAGCCTGTTGCGGCGTAGGATTTACATCACCTGCCATTTTCACTCCCAACGTACCAGAGAGGGGAGATTAAGCCATCATATGACATCCGGCGGATCTTATTGATCACTATTACAGCAGTGGTGGTAGGAGGGGAAAAAGAGGATCCACTCACCTTCCTGACATTTCCCCACCGATTGCCACTCCCCTCTGCTCTGGCTGGCACCCCCGCTCATTCTGATGTAAGTGTCGGGTCCCGGCTTGATGACCTCATCAAGCCGCGACCTGGAACTTAACAGCAGTGCAAGTGAGGATGCCGGGCCAGAGCGAAGGGGGCTAGAGCTGCTCATCGCTTGAGTCTGGGAGGTGAGTAAAGGCTGCTGGCATTTTAGAGTGACACCAGGCTACACAGGGGACACCATGCTATACTGAAGATCCGGCTGCCTGCCCCCCTCCCTCAAATGCGCCCCCCCCCCCTACATGTAAAATGGCCTGGTCCTTAAGGGGGGGATTAGGCAGCCGGTCCCCTAAGGGTTAAGTTCCTGTAAAGCCAGCCATGCATTCAGTGCCAACAGCTTATAGCACACGTATACCCTATTCATTTTTAGACCCAGAGTTTTAAAAAAATATAAATAAATATTTAACGGTACCTGAACTTTCAATAAGGTGGCCGTCCTTTTTTTATTACCTCTAGCTAAAGATCCCATAGTATTCTCAGGTCCCCCATTGCAGGATCATTTACAGCACCAACTTTGAACCAGTGGAGTGGAAGCACCTCAGTGTGACAGAGGGTTATAAACAGTTAGCCCCACATTATCAGAGTATTTATTGATTACGAGATGGCCAATGAGATGCTAATAATTTTCAGTTGGTACAAATTTTATGCACATTTTCTGAACATTTATGGAGGTTGAATTTTGATTAATCAAATGCGGTAGCTGATCATTTCTGTCCCATTCCAAGCTGAATTCATTTGCAGGAGATCCATGTAAGATTTGCGTCACCTCAACAGTATTAGCCTCTCATTGCCCCCTCCACTTGCAAGCCATACATATATGCTATGGTTTGAAAAACATTTCTTATGCTGGGGATACACGGTTTGTTTTTTAGCCGATTAGATTTGATAGATCATTCCCGATTCCCATGTCCACTTTTGATCCTTTGGCCGCTCGTTTTCTGATAGAAGTGAAATGAAAAAGATATGAAAAACGAACGGAAGATAAGAGAGTAGACTGCAGAATCGAGCGGCAAAAACGATCGAGAGCAGAAAGCCACGCAAGAAACGAACCGTGTATTCCT
Source organism: Hyperolius riggenbachi (assembly GCF_040937935.1). Lineage (NCBI taxonomy): Eukaryota > Metazoa > Chordata > Amphibia > Anura > Hyperoliidae > Hyperolius > Hyperolius riggenbachi. The sequence continues at coordinate 206,530,185 of NC_090648.1, forward strand.
AGCATTAAAGGGGGCTGCACTTTTACCCACATAAGACCACAGGATAAAGACAATGAGAAGTAGAATAGTTGGTATATTTGGTAATCTTGTAGGTCTTCCCAGAGGAAGGTCAATGAAAATATATTCCATGGATAACAGCATTGCCAATTCCCTGTTAGGGCCCGGTTGGTCTCAGCACCAGAGGAAAACATGGGGCATTCCCAGGCTGTGGAAGTGACCACTGGTCATCAGTGCATTCCACAAAGAGCTATGGGCTGCTACCCCTGTGGGAAGAAGACTAGTTTTGCTGCAGGTGACCACCAGGCCATGCCCTGACAGGCTACCAAAAATAGTCAGGAGTAACAGGGTATGGACTGGAGTGGCAGGCTGGAACGGGTTCAAATGTTCTATAGGTAAGTGCAGTTAAAGACATATTACTATTTACTAGAACAAATGGCATTGTTGCTTATTAATTTCCATCTCTGATTTTATGGGGCTTGGTGGTTGGTACGCTGTGATCTGCAACTTAGGCAACTTTATGTGTTGTAACACTGCCACGATGGAGGTTTATATATAATTCTGTTCTGGGCTGCAGATTCTGATACTTTGGACTCTTATGCTTTGAATGAACATTTTAGTGATTTGTAATGATCTTTTACTCCATTCTTTACAGATTCTTTATTGTGAGGCTTCAGCATGAGGCCTTGGCAAAGATTCTGTGTGGTTTTGCATTGCTAGATAAGTTGAAGACTTTCACATACACATTTATTGAGTACAGTCTCCCTTTAAAGATGAAATGTTTATGATGGCATCCTCCATCTATTCAGTCTTAGAATCACTGATACATTACTCTGGCTAATCACTATAAGATTACATCAATGTCTGACCAGATTCATTTTAAAACCTAAAGTATACAGATAGCTTAAAATAGTATTGAACATCCAGATGAATATTAGTGAAATTACATTACTCCAGATGTAAGGCTTAGGGTGAATTTGGCATCTACAGCATCAACTGCCTGTTAGATACAGGACTATAGTTCGCATAATGCTTAGCAATGACTTATATTCTTTTACTCTGAAGGATAACAGTACATAACAACTGTTTGAATTCCGAAAGGGGTAGAGTAGCCATACTGTTTTTTTGTTTTGTTTTTTTTTGTTTTTTTTTAAGGACACCTGAAGTGAGAAGATCTGGATCATTTTAAGTAATACCAGTTGCCTGCCTATCCTACTGATACTATACCTCTAATACATTTAGCCATAGACACTGAACAAGCATATGCAGATCAAGGGTTTTTGACATCATTGTAGGATCTGACAAAATGAACTGCATGCTTGTTTCTGGTGTGATTCAGACATTACTGCAGACAAATAGAGAAGCAGGACTGCCGAGCAACTGGCATGGTTTGAAGCGGCCCTGAACTCAGAACGTCCTCTCTGCTCTAAAAGATACGCAACAGCATAATAACCTTTAAACAAAAAACATTTCTTTGTTACAGCTGATACAAATCTGCTATAAATCTGCAGTGTGTCTACTTCCTGATTTATGGAAGCCGACATATTGTTACCATCCTGTGCTTTCAAATGAGCTTATCTGTCATCTCTGCCATGGCAGCATGTGACACAGGGGAGAGATCACATGACAGCTTGTGATTAGACACAAATGAGGGGAAATTAAGCAGGCTGAACTCGCTAAATACATACAGGGTACATTTTTCTAGGTTTTCCTTCTGTTCTGTGCAAGAGTTAAATTCCACTTTAAAAAGAAATAAATATGACAGCCTCCATATACTTCTTGCTTGAGGTTCGTGGTTTGCGTTACCTGGCAAGTTTATCCAGATTCTCATTTAATCACCCAAAAGATTAAAGTGAACACATTACATATTGTTATATACTTTTGGGGTTAGTTGGAGTATCAATGTAAAGATAAAAATATTTTAGCTGGTATTAGAGCTGGTTGTTTTATGTTACACTATGAATATAAAGTTCCTGCTTCAGCAGTTTAAAAAGAAAGATTAAATGAATACAGATGCCATCGGATAGCAGAACGCTTGCTGTATATTACAAATGTATTATGCCCTAACTTCCTTTTCAATAAATGTCTATTTAACAGGAATTATCCTTTAATTTTCCCCATAAATAGACCACACAAGACCAGAACAGACAAGCTTTAAATCTAGCTATATAAAAGAATGGTAAAAATAAAATGGATACATTAAATAGACAGTATTTATTTAACAAGGCAAAATTCACAAACAAAATTGTAACAGCAGTAGAAACACAAACAAAGAGAGCAAGAAAGAGCAGATTCCTTCAACCCCAGGGTAAACATACCCAGACATTTCACCTGGTGGACAGAGACAGAGAATAGTAACATTCATCAATAAAACAGATTTAGAGCAAAATATGACAGCGTTTTGAACAGACAGAGATTGAACATTTGTTTTACTTCCATTTTGTATGGTTTGCCCCATGTCTGACTATGATGAAAAAATAATGAAGTTATTTGATAATGATTTCTATTAGTTATTTAAGTCACATACACTTCCAGATAACATGAGCAATGCTTGAACCAGTCACATAGGCTATACTGTATTACTGGGTTATTTCACAATACCTCAGTTTGAATATACAGTGCAGTATCCAGTAGCAGTTAATATGACTGTTTATTGCAGCAAATGCAGTGACGGTCGATGTTGGATTGGTTGCAATCGTGTTGCACTCAGTTGATCACTTTACCAGCTTACTTAGTTGAGCCCCATATGCTGTAATGTACTTTTGTTTATTACTCACATAATTCACATGGATGACATAACAAATTTATTTGCCTGTAGGAGTATGTCTGATCTGCACAGCATACAAATAAACATTTCTTTAATTCTTAACTCTTCAAAAAACATAAGTCATATCAAATGAGAAAATAAACTATACAGTGCTTCTCAAACCTGTCCTCGTGACCCCCCAACAGTGCATGTTTTGCAGGCAACCTAACCAATGCACAGGTGTGGTAATTAGTGTCTCAGCTAGGTGGATTCCATGTAGCTGAGACACTAATTACCCCACCTGTGCACAAGGTGAGGTTGCCTGCAAATTATGCTCCATTGGGGAGTCACAAGGACAGGTTTGAGAAACACCGAACTAATATAAAAACCTAATATCATTAATGGTACATTCTTGTATAACAATTAAGTGACACATTCCGTATTGAGCTAAATGTCAACACAGACTAAAACCTTAAAGTAGCGATGTGCATTATTTATTTCTCTGGAGAAGGGGAGAGTAAGGGAATAGGTTTAAAAAAGCCATGAAACATTAAATACTTAAAAGCCTGGCTCCTTGCTTCAAAAATGGCTTCCTTTTCCTCCCAGATGTAGCTGTGGAAGTCAACTCAGTGAAGCCTTCTATATATGTATAAAAAAATGGAGCCTTTGATGAATGACAGCTCACAGATCTAAGGCTGAAAGGAAAAATGACAAATGTTATGAGCTAAACATTTATGTAGGCACTGAAAGATCTCCATACAGTGTTATACGATGGCAAGGATGGAAGCAATTGGTGTATGTAAATCAAAGTTAACTGTCTAGCTGCATTTTCCATCAATCTGTCTTTAATTGAGGGTTATGAGCCATTTACATCACTTCTTGTGCCAATTTAGCTTCTGCACAGACTTAATGTTAGACTATCTATGAGGTCATGATGTGCAGGTTCCAGAACTGATCTAGGAGTGGTGGAGGAGGCCCGAAACTATCAACACAGAGAATTACAACCATATGCTACTATGTAGATAAGACTTGCATAACATTTTCTGTAGCAGGATGGAAAAAAATGTTCATAATTTCTGGGGGTTGTATTTAGGGGTGTGTCTCCAGTGCAAAGCGTTTTCACTATATTGGCTCGGATGCCCTTCCCCATGTGAGTAAACCGAAAAAATAGATATTTGGCTTAGTTTTTAGTTTCAATGGATAAAGCCTTTATACTTAATTTCCCTATTTATCTTTTTTATCATGACAATATTTTTTTCTTTTATTCTTTATGAGTAGTTTAGGATTATAATGAATGAAGAGTGAAATAATTTTCTAAAGCATAATTATACTCCAGAATACAAGACTCTGTTCAGCTGGAATGTTAATTCATTTATCACCCTTAGGCCTTGATGCATGAAAGTATGCTAAATATAACACACACAGCTCAGGTTAATATTACCGTAAACACAGGGAGGATTAATATAACTGCGTGTGTCCGTAACTGATGCACTAGTAGCATGACCGTGGTACTCCATTAGCGCAGCTGCTTCTACGGCCGTGCTACAAGGGCATCACATGGCAGTTGCGTGTGCATGCTACTCTGATATGACCGTGTGCGCACAGGATTATTAACCTGCGCTGTGTATGCGCAGTATATTTAGTGCACTTTCATGCATCAAGCTCTTAGGCAGGGAGCACACATAGTAGAATCATGCCCATTGGGCAGCACATACACTTCCACATTGGCCATCATTGTCAGTGGTCTGCTCGGGTATCACACATTTTCTTTCATTTACTTTGTCACGATTTTAGATTGCATACCAGTAAGCTTTTTTCCAATCAACAAACTGGTTTCCAAATTAAATACATAGCAATGCAGTCCAAAAAAATCGTGAACAGTCACAGAAAATCACTGACTAAATCCACAATCATATATGCAGAATGAGCTCAGAGCACTGCAAAACCCTAGAACGCTCACAAAACCGCCAACACAAGTGTTCTCAGTGTGCTGAAAAACAACAGTCATGAAGAGTGGACAGTGGCTGAGAGTGCAAAATAACGCAATGACAATCTGAGTTCTTCTTGAAGGTTACACTTTGCAGCTCAAACGTTAATAATTTTGAGCCGTAGCCACTAAATGTAATGACCTATTGAGCCACGTAAATCTTAATCATTCCATTTCTGTTCATGTGCAAGGTACATAAAAAAGTCTTACTAACCTAAAATGATCTGAACCAAATATTAACATTTCAGATCTATACGGTAAACAACTTACTAACGCTTGATAGAAATTACATTGCAAGATTATTCAGTTAAGAGGTTTATCTGCAGCAAGGTTTATTTCTGTAAATCTTAAACACAGCCAGCCCTAGCTTGAAATGGGAAAGGAAAATGGTGTACGCTTCTCTGCACAGTGTGTAATACAAAGCAATCTGATTTAAGATGACAAACCTAGATTAGAAATGTTAACCACCTAGGCGGTATGGTTTTTAAACACGCAGCTAGCACTTTGCTAGCTGCATGTTTGAATCGATCGCCTCCAATCCGACTCTACACGCCACGAAAGAGGCCCCGCCAGACCCGCAGCGCAGCCTGGCCAATCACCGCCAGGCTGCGCTATGGGGTGGATCGGGACTCCCCGACGTTGATGATGTAATTCCGATCATCGCCATGGCGACGAGGGAAGCCCTAACAGGAAATCCTGTTCAGAGTGGGATTTCCTGTTGGGTATGATCGCCGGCTGCGGAGGGCTGGCACAGGGATAGGGCAATCATGTAGCTAGCGCTAGGCTAGCTACATGATAAAAAAAAAAAAAAACACCCACGGGCGAGCGCTGAAAAAAATAAAATAAACGCCTGGATGGTTAAACTGGATTAAAAATTTAAAGAAACATTACAGTAAATGCTCTGTTTATTTTATTACTGAATATAGTTACGATCATAGCCATTAAAACAAATGGCTTAGTTTACCGATACAGATGGCCTCAAATACGAATTTATGAAGGATGGGGAACACTAGTGTGTCTGTATGATCTATTCTAGCAGATGTACTAAAAAGTGTGTAAACCCTGATTTGGGTCAATCATCATATGAACTACTAAAAGGTGGCTGAAGAAGTGACTATTCAACTGTGGTGAGATACACAAATTATATCACAAGTTGAGCAGTACCTTGATGTATCATCAAACTAACAAGTACATGACCATTTCACTAAACCCCACTTTGTCTACCACCTAAAATATCTGCAGTTTTGGAGTGGTAGGACTTCATTGAGCATTTCAAAGCTGTATCTGGAAATCAGCCAGTTTTATGATATCTGAAGTAATAAAATGTGGAACTAAATTGAAGGATGAAGATCAATTTTGCTTTGTTTCCAGCTTACAAATCATCAGTGCCATTATGGGTGCTGCATAATTCCTGTGTGGCTTGTGGATTATGGAGCAGCTCTAATAATTTTTATCGTTTGAAAGCATAAAAAACTGTGCAGGAACAAGTGGTAAAACTCTTTCACAAAATGGGGGAGTCCCAGTGCCTTTTTTTTTTTTTTTTTTTTTAGTTACCACATAGAGCTTAACAAAGACAAGCTCATTTTGATGCACAAAGATTGCAAAACCAAAAACAATATGGACAATAATTTTAACAGTAGCCATTAGGAAAATGACTGGGGTGTTTTTTTAATAACTTATTATGTAAACAGTTTTAGCTGCCCTTTAAATACAGTGATTATGTTCTTGTAACAACATAGGCGACAGACAGATAAGACAAATAAGACTGATTTTTGTCAGTTCTTAAACTACAGCTAAAAAATAGGTTTGTAATTAAAAAAAAATACAGTGGTTTTATTGGGGAAAATGGCAGAGAAACTCAAAGGAGTCTTAGTCTAATGCTACAAAAATAAACTTTTTAAAAACCTAACATGTAGTTATTGCATTCACCATGCACCTAAAAACTGAAGTGAACCTTCACAATCTGCTCTGTTCACTTGGCCTCTTTACTCCCTAACAAGGTAAATACAGTATTGCTGAACTTTTTGTAGAAATATTGTTACATACGCTCACACACACTTCAAACCTGGGATCAAATTCCCTTGTTGGTAACTGTTGTAGAACAACTATTGTACAGAATAGTAGATATAGAAATAAAACAAAGGTTCTTTGTAAATAACAAGCATTTTAAGCTGAACATAGTAGTATTGCAACTTTCAGGGCACAAAGCCCCAGACCATGGTATATGAACAGGCAGTGCACCCATTCCAGTTGATTACGTTCATTTTTCTATGATTGACAAGTTGCTAATGCAAAGTTAAGAACAGCGGATTGCGGATTCTACAATCCAGATCATGTACCATCATTGAGTATCCTTGTTTTTATTCTGTACACGATTATGTGGGCTGTCCACGCCAGTCCATAAGCTGCCTCCAGCCCAAGGCTACAAAGTCCGGATTGCAACTGGGTAGAGCAAGGACATGTGTTCAGCTCCCTTGATTGGTAACTTGTGGGTGGTGTAGTAATGGATTATTTCTGGTACGCTGTCAAAAGGCGGGCTGTTCTGTCCCAGTATATACTGGTTTTCTTTGGTACGCGACAGCTTCATGTGCATGAATCCTTGGCAGCTCCTACATGGGGAAAAAAAAAAAAAAGACATTTAATTGCTCACACATCCCTGTTACATAACCTTATGCACTCTATGCACATACCCAGTATTGGGCACAGAACTGTACACATGCAGCTAGTATCACTTAGCCCTCCGCAGCCCCCAGCCGCCCACCCAGATTAAACTTTCTTTCCCCTCACCATAAATCCTCAAAACTACCTGCATGGTTAATTAATATACACTACCAGCTCGATTTATACGCGTATATATGAATATAGACAGACATGTTTAACCACTTCAGGATTCTGCGTACGCTGAAGTACGCCCCTGAATCCTGAAGTTGATTGCATGGATGTCAGTTCACTGAGGGAGTCTCCGTGAACACCCTGCGAGCCGCCGATCGCGGCTCGCAGGGTAAATGTAAACACGCGGGGAAGATCTTCCCCGGTGTTTACATGTATACGGCGCTGCTGCGCAGCAGCGCCGTAGAGGAGATCGGCGATCCCCGGCCTCTGATTGGCCGGGGATCGCCGGCATCTGATAGGCTAAAGCCTATCCCATCAGGCCGTCCTGCGCCGCTCACAGGGGGAGGGAGAGGGAGGGAAGGGGAAGGAGGCCAGGAAGCACTGCGGAGGGGGGCTTTGAAGAGCCCCCCCGCAAGCGCAAGCAGCCGGCGGCGAACAGACCCCCCCAGCAGGACATCCCCCTAGTGGGGAAAAAAAAGGGGGGGGGGGAAGTCTGATCGCCCTGGCTGCTAGCTGTTCGGTGCTGCGGGCTGGAGAGCCCACGCAGCACCGATCAGCAAAATACCCCCCTGGCACAGAAGTGGTTAATTACCACAATATACACAGCAGTCTTATAGCTCCTTTTTGTCTGTCCTGTAGTGTGATACTCCTGTTATTGCCTGAGGAAGTGGGAATATACCTGCGAAACGCATTGCCTGTTATAATTGGAGTATGTGAATACATTTTTCGTGCTGAAAAATCAACAGCTGTGTATCTGTTTTTTAGCATATTTTATCCTTTTGGCACCTCTGTTCACCTTCAACAGTACCAGTGTCCACCCCGTGGTGGAGGGGTTTTTATACCCTCTTCTCCTGGTCTACAGCGAGCGACATCTTAGTCCTGAGTGGGGACAGGCCTAATCTCCCCACCTGCTTATACAGTGGTTTCCTATGTGGTAACCCTGGTTTGTAAGTATAATTGCTTACTTTCTACTTTTCTCCCTACTCCAATACATACTACACTATATTGGGCTTTCGGTCTCCCCTTTTTTTCTATATAGTATTAAAACATGGTTCACGCATATCAGTATGTTTTAGACAGATTTGTCAAAGCACCTATAATCTGATAAGACAAATTGTGAGTAAGGTATACCTGGGTATAACAATACATGGACAAATGTGTGATTTTTTTTTCTGAGATTATAATTATCTTTAGGTTATTGGCCTATTTGCATTTGAAATATGTGAACAGAAAAGAAAAAAAAAAGCAAACTGTTAAGGGCATGAGTACACAGTGGCATTGCTGTGCTGAGCCCAATGCTCTGAAACCTGTAAAACCTCTGTTAGGTACTCACTGGTGTGGGATCCAGGTTAAAGTTAGACACCACCTGGGGAGGATGGGGGGGGTCACTTTGGGTTAGAATATCAGTAATTTTATGGATATTCCACTATCAAATACTTCCTGCACCCTTTTCAACGGGCACCTTTATTAAATATATGAGGCTCAATTACCCCAAAACTCAGATCACCCCAGCTTGGTCCCCACAGCATGTCCTAAATCTGCAGATATGAAATGTGCGTATGTGGGATGTGAGGTTGTCTTGCTTGGGGCTTCAGTTTAGGAATGACCCCTGGAACAAGGACTCTGGTAACATATGATGAGCCCAAAGAGCTCTGAACTCATTCTCATCAGCACCAAGCCAATCTGAAATTACTTGCTGGCAAAGAAGCACGTAAAACATCCAAAGCCTGCAGTGGAAAAACTGGAATCCTACTGGAAAAGCCCTCAAAGGTACATATACAAATTTAATAACGTCATTTGCGAAATATTTGTCTATTGGAATGTACATTCGTCCTCGTACTTCTAAACAAAAGTTAGTGTGAGTGCAATTCTTGAGTATCAGACAAGAGGGGCGGTCCTTGTATATCCCCCGCCACTCCTGTATGGACAACAAGGCTAACATTTTTGTGACACAGAGGCCGAGCTGGTGGAATATAGACATTGCAAATACTGTGTGACATACAGATTGCTTTTGCATGTCAGTATAGTGTGATTCCACAGGGTTGTGCTCAGCAGCACAGTGTAAGGCCTGAAACACACCAGAGGAGTTTTTCTGAGCGTTTTGAGTTTTTAAATCTGCTGCTAATGTTATCCTATGTGTCTGTGCACACTGGAGCAATGAGGTTTTGTAAAAAACCCCATAGCATTACATTGGGAAGAGCTTTTAGAGGTTTCAAAACCTCTTCCCAATGTAATGCTATGGGGTGTTTTACAAAACCTCATTGCTCCAGTGTGCACAGACACCTAGGATAACATTAGCAGGAGGTTTAAAAACTCAAAACGCTCAGAAAAACTCCTCTGGTGTGTTTCAGGCCTTATTTAAGTGTGTAGGACTATTGAAACAAGTACAAGGACATACATTCATGATTCTAATAGACAACTCTTTTACTAATACATGTATTAAGCGTTTATAAGTATCTTTGAGGGCTTGTCCAATAGGGCTCCAGCTTTTGCATCACATTTCCCTTGTACAACTTTTTTTTGGAGTGCTCGCATTTCATATTGAAAGTCTGCAGTGGAAAAGGTTTCCAGGGTGCTTAGAATAGAGCAAGTACCTGTAGAAATGGCTAGCACATTTACTGCTGCACTAAGGGTGGTCATAACTATTTTTTATTTTATTTCTATTTTTAGCGTAGCACATTCCAGCATGTTTTTTGCCATATAAAATAGATATCCTTGAAAGCATATATATCACAGATGCAATGAAGTGCAATAGAGGATTCAAGGTATACATTAAGGCTGCACTGTCTTTTCTCATTAGGCTCAGGCAAGTTATGAAGAGAGGTCTGTCCTTGCTTTCAAACCATCTGCTGAATGAATGGCTCTCTGGGGACGGGCACACAAGTGCTGGAGAGGACAAGCAGAGACGGAGGATACATCTCGGCTCTGTGACAGCATCACAATTTAATTAACTTGTTCACTGCTACTGGGAATAATTAAATGAAAGAACAATAATATTGCCAGACCACCAGAACACTGCTAACCTTAAAAGTGGAATAAGATAGCTGGTCTATTCGTCAGACCTCTACCAGCGATCGTTTATTTATGTAGCTGAATAATGCATGCACACACATATAGCACTCATTCAATAATGTCATTTAAAGGCTATACAGTAAAATTTTAACTCCATGCAGCACTACATCTAGAGCTTAAAAAATGTAAACAAAAAGGTTGCGAAGATTTACTAATATGTATGCAGTCGGCATGGATTTGTTCTGGGGTAGCCAAATTGCTCTTACACGTTAATCTGTACTGTGGAAGTAGCCAGGGTAAATCAGACAAGGAAATGTGACAGACCTGCACTCATTCAGGTCACCCTACTTCAGGAGGTCATGACTGGCGTCCAAGGCGGACAAATTAGGACTCACTAAAGCAAGAATGTGCTGAGGTGACCAATATCTCCACCAATGCAAACAGTAATGACTGTTGTGGAACTCACTGTTTTGTTGCGCCATTCAAACTAGCTGGTATGAAAAAGCATCATTTAAAGTCAGCCTCTGGACACAGAAGACTTTACAGTGAAAGACACCCTTCTCCAGTATTTGCAATGTAAAATTAAATTTAATGCCCCTCCCCAACCAAATTTAGTATTATTGCAGGTTTGACAAAGCAGTCACTAGAGATGGCCCGAACCTCCGACTTTAGGTTCGCGAACCTCCCGCGAAAGTTCGGTTCGCGCAAACCGCAATAGACTTCAATGGGGAGGCGAACTTTGAAAACTAAAAACATTTATGCTGGCCACAAAAGTGATGGAAAATATGTTCTAAGGGGTCTAACACCTGGAGGGGGGCATGGCGGAGTGGGATACACGGCAAAAGTCCAGGGGAAAAATCTGGATTGGACACAAACCAGCGCTTTAAGGCCAGAAATCACAGTGAATGCTAAATTGCAGGCCTAAAGTGCTTTAAAACAGCTTGCATGTGTATACATCAATCAGGGAGTGTAATTCGAGTACTGCTTCACACTGACACACCAAACTCACTGTGTAACGCACCGCAAACAGCTGTTAGCATTGTGACGGCCGTGCTGGACTGGTGCGCACCATGGCCAGAGTGCAGGCCATGGCGGCTTTCAAGCCCATATGGTCGTTGGGCTGTGGTAGCTCAATGATAGAACAACAGTGACTGTCCAGCTGATCAAATTTGATCTGTCCACAATGAAGCAACAACCTTATCTTTGGTGTGCCACCTCCCGAGACACTCATATAGCCGCCGGTCATTGCTTCATTGTGATACGCAAGCCCCTTCACTGCGGCAAGGTAATGATCACGAAGGGGAATAGGCACATGTACATGCCTTTTGTTTTGTTGCAGCTGCAGTGCAGCCAGAAAAATTAAGCAGGCATGTACACGCACCAGAAAAATTATAGCGGCCGCTGCTAGCAGTGGCCTAAAAAAAATTCAGGAATCCGCCTGGAGTCCTGGACCCAGTTAGTGGTGGCGGAGAAGGCAGCCAAGCGGCCTGTGGGCAGAGGTGCAGTGTGGGGAGCGACTTAGTCTTGGGGCAGGCAGCCAGTCACATGGCGTGCCGGCAGAGATGCTGTGTGTGGGGACTGACTTAGTCTTCGGGCGGGCAGTAGCCCTCTGTGATCCATGCCTCATTTATTTTGATAAAGGTGAGGTACTGAACACTTTTGTGACTTAGGCAACTTCTCTTCTCAGCGACAATACCTCCAGCTGCGCTGAAGGTCCATTCGGACAGGGCGCTTGAGGCAGGGCAAGACAGAAGTTGGATGGCAAATTGGGACAGCTCTGGCCACAGGTCAAGCCTGCGCACCCAGTAGTCCAAGGGTTCATCGCTGCTCACAGTGTCTACATCCACACTTAAAGAGAACCTGTACTGAGTAAAATATTTAAAATAAACATACGAGGTAACTTCAAATGAACATTACATAGTTACCTTGCCATCAGTTCCTTTCAGAAGCTCACCATTTTCTTCTGATAATAATCCCTTCCAGTTCTGACAATATTTTGTCAGATCTGAAATATATCAGTTGCTGCCAATAAAATATCAGTTGCTGTCAGTTATAGCTGAGAGGAAAACTGATGTACCAGGTAATATCCATATTTCCCTATGGCTCAAGTGGGCGATGTTACAGTTTAACGGTGTGCTGACCAGAAAGCGGTTATGGGTAATGGCCATTTTCAAAATGAAGGACGGAAAATTCCCTTGATCACAGTGAACAAACGGGACACGGGACAGGAGAAAGACACTGAGGAGTAGACTTCATGGAAGGTAAGTATGACTTGTGTATGCTTATTTTGACTTTTAAATTTTCAGTTCAGGTTTTCTTTAAGGCCAGGTAGTCAGCTACCTGCCGGTCCAGGCGTTGGTGGAGGGTGGATCTGGAAGCGCTAAGTCAAGGCGTTGGACTAAAGAATGTCCGACATCACCATGAGATCGCTGGAGCGTCCTGTCCTTGCCTGCGTGGACATGGGAGGAGCATTACTGGCAGTGGTACCTTTATTGCGTTGTGCTGTGACATCACCCTTAAAACGCATTGTAAAGCATAGTTGCCAGCTTGTTCAGCATCCTTTCTGCCTTCTGTTGAGTTGGTAACATGTCCACCACTTTGTGCTTATACCAAGGGTCTAGTAGTGTGGCCACCCAGTACAGCTCATTCTCCTCTACGCATGGTATGCTCCAGGAAGTAAACATACGGGATCAAGTCGCTGATCACTGCGACTCACCAGGTTGGTAACCTCCTCAAATGGCCACATGAGCCTGTATGCATTTCGCATCAGTGTCCAGTTCGGGGGCCAGAACATCCCCATCTCCCCAGATTGTGTCCTACTGAAATTGTAGAGGTACTGGGTGACGGCTTTCTCCTGTTCTAGCAGGTGAGAGAACATGAGCAGGGTCGAATTCCAGCGAGTCGGGCTATCCCATATCAAGCGTCTCACCGGCAAGTTGTTTCTCTGCTAAATGTCCACAAAGCGTGCCATGGCCGTGTAAGACCACCTGAAATGCCCACACAACTTCCTGGCCTGCTTCAGGACGTCCTCTAAGCCTGGGTACTTTGACACAAATCTTTGAATGACTAGATTCAGCACGTGCCATGCAGGGTACATGTGTCAGCTTTCCCAAATTCAAAGCAGAAAGGAGATTGCTGCCGTTGTCACACACCACGTTGCCGATCTCCAGCTGGTGTGGGGTCAGCCACTGATCCACTTGTTTGTTAAAAGCAGCCAGGAGAGCTGGTCCAGTGTGACTCTCCACTTTGAGGCAAGACTTGTCTAAGATGGTGTGACACCATCGTACCTACTACCTGGCATGCAGCATAGGCCCTGGGGAGCTAGGTGTGTGTAGCTGGAGAGGAGATTGCAGCACCAGTAGAGTTGAACTGCCACTCAGCCAAGGAGGAGGACAACAGCGAAGAGAATGTAGCAGGAGGAGAGGAGGTGGCAGGAGGCCTGCCTACAAGCCGTGGAGGTGTCACAAGTTGGTCCGCTGCACAGCCACATACTTCCTGCTTGCCATCGGTCACCAGGTTGACCCAATGGGCTGTGTAAGTAATGTAGCGGCCCTGACCGTGCTTGGCAGACCAGGCATCCATGGTCAGGTGGACCCTTGACCCAACGCTGTGTGTCAGAGATGACACCACTTGCCTCTCAACCTCACGGTACAGCTTGGGTATCGCCTTTTTAGAGAAATAATTGCAGCCTGGTGTCTTCCACTGCAGTGTCCCAATGGCCATAAATTTATGGAAGGCCTCAGAGAGTCCACCAGCTTGTATGGTAACAGCTGGCGAGCTAACAGTTCTGCCACGCCAGCTGTCAGATGCCGGGCAAGGGGGTGACTGGCAGAAATTGGCTTCTTCCGCTCTAAGATTTCCTTCACGGACCCCTGGCTGCTGTGGGCAGAGGAGCAGGAACCGCTCAACGTCAGAGGCAGAGTGGAGGAGGGTGGCTATGAAGGTGCAAGGGAGAAAGAGGCTGAAGATGCTGCACCTGAAGGAGGAAGAGGAAAAGGAGAGTGGATTTTCTTTTGTGTGCTGCTCTTGCTTAGGTGCTCTTCCCATTGCAGTTTGTGTCTTTTCTCCATGTGCCTTCGTAAGGCACTTGTCCCTACCTGAGTGTTGGCCTTTCCACGGCTCAATTTTTGGAGGCAGAGACAACAGGTGGCATTGCTCCGATCTGAGGCAGACACATGAATTTCCAAACCGCTGAGCCTCCCTGGGGTGATGGCACTATGGTGGCATCAGCAGCTGAAGTTGAAGGGCATGTTGGCTGGCTGTACATAGGTGGCGATACATGGCGCCGGACACTGCCACCAGCTGTTTCTGATGACGAGCTACCCCTGCTTCTTTCAGCAACTCGTCTCCTCCTACTCCCCCTCTGAACTGTCCCCGTTCATCTCCTCTATTGGTAACATACATGGGATCTGTATCATCATCATCATCATAATCATCCTGCCCAGCGTCGCTTGCCTCAGACACCTCTAAAACTGCACCAACAGCAGGTACTTCATCATCTTCACACGTTACGTCCATAGTGTCGCCGCCTAACTCAGACATATGAGGTGGTGTAACTTGCTTAGTCCCTTCATCTGGTTGTAACAATAATGGCTGTGACTCAGTTAATTCCCCACTAATTAACTCCTGCGAAGTGTCAAATGCAACGGATGTGGTGCTTGTAGTAGCGCTGGTGGCTGCGGAAAATGAGGTGTTGTGTTAAATAGTCAACCACGTCCTGACAATCTTGGGAGTTGATGGGATGTGCCTTCTTCTGAGCACTGTACTTTGGTCGAGGGCCGCACGAAATCACATCAACACAACCTCGCAAAGACCTGCCGGGTGGCCTTCCTCTGGGTCTGCCTCTACCTCTGCCTGTTTTGTCCATTGTGTCCATATCGGGGGAATGAAGTGAAAGGTATGCACTGACTTGACTAATACAATGTGCAGTCACACAGGTGCAGTTAACAGGTATGCACGGAGTGGTATATCACACTGCGTGCACTCACGTAGGTAGGTGGGTGCACTGAACACAACAAGTAGGTATATGCAGTGATGAGGTGGGTGCACTGAAAACAGGTAGGTATATGCAGTGATGGGTATTACAATGTGCACCTAACACACACAGACAGGTGGCGGACAGGCACAGTGACACTGCGTGTGCTCAGCTCACGTTGGTAGGTGGGTGCACTGTGAACAACAGGTAGGTAGGTATATGCAGTGATGGGTATTACAATGTGCAGCTGCCTGTCACACACACAGGTAGTCACTGAATGTGCTGGGCCTGGCAGTGGAACACACAATATGAATTAGCAAGGCTGTCTGTGCAACACAAGTGTCAGTGGGACACACAGAAAAAAAATAGATCACAAGAACAAGATTAGCTCTCAAAAGAGCTGTTGGGTGCTAATGTTACCCTATGAGAGAGTCTGCAGCAGCAGCAGCAAAAGCTGTCCCTTCTCTATTTACTGCAGGCACATGAGTGAGTAAAATGGCTGGCGGTGCCTGCCTTTTATAAGAGGGGGGGGGGGGGGGAGTGGCTCCAGGAGGGAGGGTAGCCTGATTGGCTACAATGTGCCTGCTGACTGATGTAGAGGGTCAAAGTTGACCCTAATGGTGTATTGTGGGAACGAACCAAACTTCCGGAAAAGTTTGCGGTTCTCCGCGATCGTGAACCACCGGAAGTTCCCCGGTAACCATTTGGGCCATCTCTAGTAGTCACATGACTGCTTCAGAAACACACCTTCCTTAGTTGAAAAAGAATTTACAGAGTTTACCAATGCTTCTTTAAAATGCTTATTGTTCAACAGCTGCCTTCATCAATACATTGGCAGGAGTCAAAGATGCAGGAAAAAAAATCAATTTCAAGTCCATGGACTCAATTTAGTAGTTTCTTAAACATACATAAAAAACACTGTTTAATGATCAATCTGCAGCATAAGGGGAGTCCACATTTGAAACTTCTTGATAATGAATAACATGCATGGTTCCTCCATGGATCAGCAATTACTGCCACATGATGGATGGCTGCACAAAAATGGAGTGGTGGTTGTGTGCAGGTACCACACAATCTCCACTCACTACCGCCTGTTACTGTTTATTTTGGATCATCCAATTCTTGGGGATGAACATGGATTCAAAATGAACAGGTATGTGAGAGAGGAATGAATGGGTGGAGAATCTGTCCTTGTGACCATCTCCATAGTGGACACTAAACCCCGATTTAGGTGATATTTGAGAAACATAAATTATACCTTCAACAGGTTGTCCAGGCCTAATCTTGTCATCTCTCCTATAGTGCCTTAAACCCATCATGTAAACAGAGGGGAAATAAATCTACACTTATATCTGGTTTAGTTTTCTGAATCTAGTTACAGACTTAATTGTTAAAAAAAATGATCAGTGAGATACTAATTTTCCTATGTTGATGACAATTTATTTGCAAATTGTATGGAAAATGAAACTGTGCCAGTTGCATAATCATTTGCCTGGGACCTCTTTAATCTGCATATAAAACGCAATGAAATTAGCATCAAAATTTAAAAATGTGCAATTCGTGGATCATCTCAAATAATAACCATTCAGAAACATCTTCTGAGTATACTTACTGAATGACTCTGAAAGCTTAGTCTTTGACATAAAAAAAAAGTAATTAGGACTCCTGCTGAACAGCGCCTCTTCACAAATTTGGGACACAAATAAACTGCACGTCTTTTAGTAGTTAAATATTAAATTGATTAATGCCCCCCTCAACTGACTAGAGCAGAGCACAATAGATAAATTGTGTTCGTTGTACTATCAAGGTTTCCAAACCAGCACAGACAGCTCAATACACAAAAAGATTAATAGTGAAAGCCTCATCTATATCTTTCTGTCTTGCTGCTTTGTCGACTGAAGACCTATTTAAGTGCAGAAGAAGAAGATTTATTTAGCTTTCCTCCATCTACTATTTAATCAATTGGATATAAACTGAAAAGTACTTATAAAGTGACTCTGGTGCCACTTCAAATCCATTTTCTTTGCTTCTGACTTCTGAGGGATGAAAAGGAGCAACAATCTTGAGCATTTTTGTCTTTCAAGAGTTTTTTGTTTTTCGTTTTACTGCCTGGAAAAGATGCCAGACCCAAGGATGGGAACAGTGCCCAGGAGTCGGCTGTTCCTGTGCCAGATCAGTCCTCAGAATATACTGTATGTATAACCTTGAAAAAAGCTCATATTTAACCAGCTGAATCCCAGATCAGACTCCAAGACAACCACAAGGCTACACTGGGAAACATCCTGCCCTAGAACAGTAACATGCAGACTACTGAACAGCTAAAGTGGACCAATATTGCTATATACATTCAAAACATTTAACAGGTTTCTCTGTGAAAGTTGTGAAAGAATGGATTGGTGCCAGGGTTAGTAAATCATTATTTCTCTG
This sequence comes from Hyperolius riggenbachi, assembly GCF_040937935.1. Taxonomy (NCBI): domain Eukaryota; kingdom Metazoa; phylum Chordata; class Amphibia; order Anura; family Hyperoliidae; genus Hyperolius; species Hyperolius riggenbachi. The sequence goes on from NC_090648.1 coordinate 206,548,161, forward strand.
AAACACTGCTCACCCATCGGCAAATCCAAAGTGTTTACAAAAATCTGTGGCCACCCCACCTGTATCGCCACTGCCTGCCCCCAAATCTGCTGCAATAAATTAGTCCACATTTGCCAAGCTGGGGATGGGCCGAGGCAACGCAGTTGGGCGTAGCCACAGAGCGCTGGGTGAGTTAATTAGCCCGGCACCCGCCGGTTCTTGCATATATTTGAGGTTCAATTAGATTTACATTCAATGTATTCTATATTACAACTTTGGCTATCTTTTAGAGGAATTTTCCAGTTTCGGAAAAAATAATTCCGCTAGAGTAGATATCAGTAGTGGTGTGTGCCCAATTTCAGATACCCATTAATCAAGTAATGGAGGGGGGAGGTCCACAGAGGCGCAGGGACCCGACTAGGGGTGGACAATGAGATGCAAAAAAAATAGTTGATTCAGGATTTTGCAAACTTTCAGTGCAAATTTATGCAGCTTGAAAATGGCCCAACCAAGTCATGCCATGTGAAATCTAAAGAAGCAGGGGGCATGAAGGTTTTCCCAGATCAGAGCAGTATCTGACTAGGAGAAAAATACATTCCTAAGTCATGCCAGCAGATTGTGATTGTGAGTGTGTGAGTGTGTGTTTTACAATCAAGCAGATGATCCTCACACAGAGAGGAGATAAAAGACTAGATATGATCATTGAGATGCTAACAATTCTGACTTACATGCAAAGATAATGGAAACCCTATGTAGATTTAAATTGGTGAAAATCAGCAAGACCAACATTTGATTGGCTCAGTTCAAAGCTGCATACAATTTGTATTAAATATGCATTCAAGCTGCAACTATGAGCATCTTGATAGAGGATTAGGTGAGACTTCAATAGCCTGGCTGCTAAAACATTTTTATTGCAAGAAGTAACGATTCACACACCTTAAAGGCTTAAAGGGTACCTGAAGTCAGACTAAAAAAAAAAAAAAAAAAAAATAGAGTTTAGATTGCTCAATGGAAGCAAGTAGGAGGGAAGCCTCTGGATGGCCTATGCCCATCCATATCTGAGCTGGGACCTTTCTTACAATTTGTAGTATTAATGTTGAATATTGCTAGGAGCTGCACTCCCCTCTGAGTGGGGACACTGCAGCAGCATGGAGCCGCTTGTGCTTGGCTTTTTCCTGCATGCATGAGCAGCTTCATGCTACTGAGCAGGCACAAACCCTTGTGGCCCCAGCACAGTGCAGCGGTCCACTTACCTGGGGCTTCCTCCAGCCCGTGGCAGGCAGGAGGTGCCCTCGCCACCGCTCCGCAGGCTCCCGGTGGTCTCCGGTGGCCGACCCGACCTGGCCCGGCCGGCTGCCAGGTCGGGCTCTTCTGCGCTCCAAGGCCCGGCACTTCTGCGTCCCACGCCGGCGCACTGACGTCATCGGACGTCCTCCGGGCTGTACTGCGCAGGCGCAGTAGTTCTGCGGGCCTTGGAGCGCAGAAGAGCCCGACCTGGCAGTCGGCCTGGCCAGGTCGGGTCGGCCACCGGAGACCACCGGGAGCCTGCGGAGCGGCGGCGAGGGCACCTCCTGCCTGCCACGGGCTGGAGGAAGCCCCAGGTAAGTGGAAATTGATTTTTATTTTTTAGCCACCCTCCCTGGAAGGAAGCCTTTGGAGAGTCCAGGGGCCTCCCTCTGCAGTGGTAAGGATATATCTTTTTTTGTTTCAGGTTTCCTTTAATGCAAATGTATTCTCATATGCATTACAAATAGAAAGCAGAACTAGGGCTGCATTGACAGATTCTCTATAAAACAAAATAGTAAGGATATTGATCTAAATTCTACACAGGTGTTCTTTCAACAACACTCCGGTCATCTCAGACTCCCTGAAAGCTAATGTTAAAGCAAGCCTGATGTTCATTGCTTTAGAGAGTCTACCACATTTTGTTATTTCATATTACAGCACAAATCTGTCTCCCCATTATGAAGTGTCAGAAACTTCCAGCTGAAAGATCACTTAGTGTAGACAAATTTGCCATGCTTGTGAGATTCAGAACATTCTCCCCCAGGTATCTGGCTCATTTTCTGCCCCTGACATTTTGTGTCCTCTGTCTTTAATGAGCCTGCAGACCTGGGACTTTTGGCATTTTACTGACATTTCTTTAAAGAAAAGGCAAAATATTGTGTAGCTGTACAAGCTATATGTATTTGTTATCGGAGTCTGATGTATGGGTCTCTGTCACATTCCTGTTCTTCTCCATGTAAGACAAGCTGCTGTGCAGTTTTAAGGCTTTCTAACTATCAGTAATTGCAAAAGCACAGATTGCTCCTGATAACATCGGTCATAATGAACATGATCACAAATGCAGGAAGTTGTAGAAGAGAAGGATCCACAATGTCAATATAAGCTTTGCGGCAGCTATTATGTTACTGTAACAAGTCTCAAATAGTGGCTAACAACCCAAAGATGCTGTTGGTACAATGAAGCAATTTATTTGATAGAGTTACTGAATCAAGATGAAATAAAAAATAAAAACTAGGGGCATTGCTGGGATTCAGGGAATCTCTGGGCACCAATGGAGGTATAATTGTGTATTCAAAAGAGTCTGTGGTCATGATAGATTGTGGGTAAAACCAAATCTGTACAAATCTAAAAGGGATGGGACTAGCAAGTGGTCCGCTACTCCTCCAAGCAAAACTTTGAATGAAGCCTTAGCTTAAAGGGACACTTAAGTCAAACAAAAAAAATGAGTTTTACTCACCTAGGGCTTCCAATAGCCCCCTGCAGCTGTCCGGTGCCCTCGCCGTCTCCCTCCGATCCTCCTGGCCCTGCCGGCAGCCACTTCCTGTTTCGGTGACAGGAGCTGACAGGCTGGGGACGCGAGTGATTCTTCGCGTTCCCAGACACATTAGCACCCTCTATGCTGCTATATGGTATATGATATATGCTATAGCAGCATAGATGGCGCTATTGTGGCCAGGAACGGGAAGAATCACTCGCGTCCCCAGCCTGCCGGCTCCTGTCACCGAAACTGGAAGTGGCTGCCGGCGGGGCCAGGAGGATCGGAGGGAGACGGCGAGGGCACCGGACAGCTGCAGGGGGCTATTGGAAGCCCCAAGTGGGTAAAACTCATTTTTTTTTTTTTGACTTAAGTGTCCCTTTAAGCCCAAACCACTAACTAAGATGGCGCCATAGGTAGTCACCACAGCCACATGGCTCTGGCTGTCTTTCCCCCCCTTCCCTCCTCTAGTTCCCATACCAGAGGTTCCCCAGGCTTCAGCGCTCCTGGACTCTGGATTTTACTTACCACATGGTAGGCCAGCTGATTGCCATGGGACCCACAGCAGCCTAGCTACTAAAGCTGTGGGAGATGCAGATGTGGGATTGGGACCCATCTGCTGCCACTGCAGAGCCATGCACCACCACATGCCAGGTCAGGAGACTACCACGGTAGCAGAGAGATCCCCGCACAAGTATATCATCGCATCAGCTGAGTACTGTGTGCCAAAGAGGCCAGCTCACCATCGTGATTGGTCTGGGACACCAACTCACCCTGCCTTGCAAGGCCGACAGCCATCCCGTGGCTCTCCAGCTCTGATCGCCATCTGCTCTGCTGCCTGGATCCAGGTACCACAGCTACCTCACACTAGCTGACCAACACGTGTGTTGCAGGACTGCTGCCAGTCTACAAGCAGTAGCCATAAAAAGACAGGAGCTGGAGGTTCTCCCCTATAGCCCCCGTATATTGACATCTGTATTTAGTGGTGCACCCACCTGTTATAAACTGTTCTTATATCACCTTGCTTCGACACCACCGTCTCACAGAGTGTGAGATCACTTGACTCTCCACACAGCAAACAGAAGATAGACTTTCTCAGGCTTCTTCAATGTTTACGTTATTTATTCAGGAAACAGGAATACAGATAGATACATTCATCATATCCTAGCCATGCCAATCTTCATGTTGCGTTACAAGCTCGTGATTAGACTTCCTGCTGAAGTCAATCAGGTACCTTCTTCCTAACTACGTTACACTAAACTACCTATGTACAGCATACATTATATCAGATTACAGAAAGGAAGAACATGCTTAGAGGTCCCAGTCGGCCTTGCGAGCTAGTGCGGAAGGAAGAAGCAGAATGCTCTCTCCATCGCTCACTCCGGGTTTAATACAGACTAGGAAAGAGTTAAATATGACATCATCTTCGCCACCCCCTAGATCAGATTATTGGTGGACCCACTCGTGGTGTCATCATACCCACCTACTTGATTAATAATCAATGAGGCATTTGACCTAAATGCAGGAATGTGGATGTTTAGTAAATATGGCCGATGTTTACTGTTCCTGTGGTGTACGTGGAGGTCAGAGTAGGCCGATGGCCTTCTTTTAGGAACATGTTCTCAGTATCTGCGTGTATCCTCTGCTACACGCAGACCCTGAGATGCCTCTGCCTGCATCACAAAACCTCTATTGATTTTAAAGGCATACACTGCGGACAAGCCTTTTACATAAAACTCAGGCCAAGTAACTGAGGCCTACTTAAATTATAACACCACCCTCACTTCTCCAGCCAATCAACAGGAGCCAGCCACAGGGCATCGCGGCCACCACCATAAGCTCCAACTCCAATGACCCTAGACCTCCAGTCTCCATGGAAGCCAGGCCATCACCACCTGGCTGCCAGGCCCACGACTGCAAGCCCTACCTGGGTCCCCCCAGCTGTTGGGCCCTGGTCCGCTTAGTAGTGTCTTCGCCAAAAAGCATAATTCAGCACAAATTTCAACACAGCATAATTAGGAGGTGTCCTCCCAAACACCATAAGTAGGCAGCATGTCCACGGAAACCACATAATTAGATAGTATTCCTTCAAATAATCGTCAGCATGCCCCCACAACTATCATAAGCTCTTTGCATCATTTCCTATCGATAGGGGCTAGTTAAATGCATGGAGTGAGTACAGTTCAAGAAATTTGAGGCACAGGCCCCAAATATGCTGCTCTGGTGACACCACTACCACATCATGGATTAACCACTTAATGACAACCAAACTTATAAAAACGTCCTACTAGAGCTTCTTAATGGCTCCAGGACGTTTTTATAAGTCAGACCGTGCTGCTGCCGCTGTGCGCGTGTGTTCCCGTGCATGTGAGATTAGTGAGAAAAAAAAAAAACAGAAAAAATACACCTTTATTTCCAAATAATATATTGTCACCATACTTTGTACTAGGGACATAATTAAAATCTTGTGAAAACTAGGACAAATGGGCAGATAAAATGTGTGGGCTTTATGTACAGTAGCAGTGTTTATATTAACCATTTCAGCCCGCGGGGATTTTTCACCTTATGCATCGGAGCAATTTTCACCTCCCATTCATTCGCTAATAACTTTATCACTACTTATCACAATTTATTGATCTATATCTTGTTTTTTCCGTCACTATTTAGGCTTTCTGTGGGTGGTACATTTTGCTAAGAGCCACTTTACCGTAAATGCATTTTAACAGGATTAATAAGAAAAAAATGGAAAAAATTCATTATTTCTCAGTTTACGGCCATTATAGCTTTAAAATCATCCAAGCTACCATAATTAAAACCTATGTATTTTATTTGCCCGTATGTCTCGGTTATTATACCATTTAAAGAGACACTGAAGTGAGAAAAAAATCTCGCTTCAGTGCTTATATTCAGCAGGGGGTCCCTTACCCCTTAAACCCACCCCTGCAAAATCTACGACCAACTTGGTCGTAGATTTTGCTGCTGTTGAGGCAGGGCTAACGGCTGCAGCCCTGCCTCTCAGCGCCGTCTATCAGCGGCGCATCGCCGCCTCTCCCCCGCCCCTCTCAGCGAAGGAAGACTGAGAGGGGCGGGGGAGAGGCGGAGATACACGCTGACAGACGCGTGTGAGGCAGGGCTGCGGCCATTAGCCCTGCCTCAATGCGGAAGAGATCCCCCGCTGCACAGAGGGGATTTGGGAGGTAAGGGACCCCCATTTAGCCGTGGGATAGCGGCGTTTTAGCAGGGGCACACATGCCCCTGCTGAATATAAGCACTGAAGCGAGATTTATTCTCGCTTCAGTGTCTCTTTAAATTATGTCCCTATCACAATGTATGGCGCCAATATTTTATTTGGAAATAAAGGTGCATTGTTTCCGTTTTGCGTCCATCACTATTTACAAGCTTATAATTTAAAAAATGTTTGTAGTATAACCCCTTCAAATGCATATTTAAAAAGTTCAGACCCTTAGGTAACCATTTATTTATTTTTATTTTATTTTTAATTGTAATTTTTTTTTCCATTAAAATGTTTATTTGGTTAATATTTTGGTGTGGGACATAAACAGGTATTTTTTAATGTTATCTGTGTAAATTGTAATGTAAAAAATGTGTAGCTGTAGTTTTACTATCCTACCTTCCTACCTTCTACTACCTTCATTTTTGGTTTCCCTCCTTGTACTTCTCGCTAAGCGCAAGTACAAGGAGGATGCGGAAATCTGTCCGGGCAGAAGAACTGAAGCCTCACAGGTGAGCGCTTCGGTTTTTCTGTGGGGGAAAGGGATCGGTGATCGGGAACCATGTTCCCCTTCACTGATCCCAGGGCTACCTGGGGAGACAACGGGGACGCGGGCGGGAGCGCGCCCAAGCGCAGGAGCGCTGCAGAGCTGCCGCCCGGACGTGAGCTTCACGTCCGGGTGGCGGAAATGGTTAAAACTATAGGGAATGACAATGGAGAAATGTGTATTTTTTCATTTTTTCCTTGTTTTTCCCTTTAATAATGCATAGAAAATAAAGTAATTACTGAAAACAAATATCAAGCCCAAAAAAGCCGAATTGGTGGTGAAAAAAACAAGATATAGATCATTTCATTGTGAATAGTAGTGATTAACCTTCCTGGCGGTAAGCCCGAGCTGAGCTCGGGCTATGCCGCGCAGGAGGATAATTAAGGCCGCTGGTGGGGCGATTTTCCCCATTTAAAGTGCTGTACGCGCAGCTAGCACTTTGCTAGCCGCGCGTACAGCTCGATCGCCGCCGCTCTGCGGTGATCGCCCGCACGCAGTGGCGGAAGAGGGCCCCCCCCGCCAGAGCCCCCCCCGCCAGAGCCCAATGAGTTCCAGGCAGCGCTATGGGCTGGATCGGAGGAGTCTGACGCCAGGACGTCGGCTGACATCCATGACGTCATTCCGATCGTCGCCATGCCAACAGGAGAAGCCAAACAGGGGAACGCGTTATATACGCGTTCCCCTGTTTGCTATTGATGCCGGCGTCGATCGCACTAAAGGGACACATGCGCCCTCTAGTGGTGTTTCTTGTAGCTACCACTCTGGTAGCTTTACATGAAACAAAAAAATAAATAAATAGAAAAAAAAAATGGATTTCTGCCTATTTGGCAGAATAATTGAACCGCCAGGAGGGTTAAGCTATTGGCAAATGAAAGGGATGAGCACTGAAAGGTGAAAATCCCTCTTGCCCATTAGGGTAAAAACACTTTGGGGTGAAGTGGTTAAATGACAAGTGTAAGAATTGTCAGTTTGTTAAGTAATATGCAACATGAAAAGGATGCATAAACTGATAAAAATTCTAAATACAGTTGTTATTTATTTCTAAAAAGGTTAGTGGTCTGGTTATGTTGACCTTTTGTCTTTATAGTCCTCAATAAGAAGCATTAGAAGTATTGTAGTATTGAGGACTGGTTCACATCACTTGCGATGCTGGCAATTTTGACGCTATGAACAATGTATGCAATCTGCAAGGTACTGTAACATTAAAGTCCATATACATTACAGTAACCATTCACAGTGCAGTAATGCATTGGTATGCATGCACTACAATGTGTCTGGGAACATTTTATGTGGACAACACATGCATTTTCCTCGCTATACTGTGTTGTGGCCGAAAATGTATGTATTAGAATGTACACAAACTTGCATCGTTTACGCCACAATACACGTTAAAAAACAGACGAATGCGCCAAAGTGTGAATTATCCCGAGTGGAATCAACACACCCCATGTAAGCTTGCTCTGGGTCAGTGACACAGGGTAAGATGGGAAAAGCATCAACAGAACAGCCCGGAAAGAAGCATTTTCAAAAGTTATCAATGCTATGTTTTTCTCTCCTTTCATATCATATTCTCTTCAATGTAGTATATCTACTTGGCTACATATAAAAAAACAAACAAAACAAAAAACCCCAAAAAGCTTCAGTTTACGTTTGGACTGCATGGTAACCCTAGAAAAATGATCTTTTACGGTGTAATAGAAAAACTTTTTCAGATACAGCCGAGACCACAATGCAAGCATACCAGTAGTAACCATACAGAGTGACCTACAATAAGCTAGAGTAAAAGGTGAGTATTTTATCCTCCTGCTCTTTGACCTCTGTAATAGCTGTAAAAAAATGACACATGCAATTTTAATAAACCTCCTAAAGCAGTTCTGTTGTCTTACAGATACAGCTTTACCAGCTATAATTCAGTTGCTGCATGAGACAAAAATAAAAATAAAAATAAAAAAAAAAATAGGTATATGAAATATTTTAAAATAAAAAAAAATGGTAAATTAGAAGAATTTGTATATTTTTGTTAACTTACGTGATGAGCATCCCTTAGATACAATATGAATGCAGGTGAACGTACATCTAGAGAGCACTAGTGTCCTGCATTCTTCTTGCTCAACCAGGAGTGGACACGGACCACCCCGATTCTGCCTTCAGGGATTATTATTTCTACTGAGGGGCAGAACATGTTCCTTTTCAGCTTCTTTCCACTATTTTGGAAGAACTGGCATTGTACTGCTCTCCTTGCTGTACTTGAAGGAAGTGTGCCACTGTATAATCCATTCATGGGCAAGTGACCTCCCACTTAAGGAGTCCCTCCTCAGTACATCCAAGTTCAGTCACCAATTGGACAGTATAATGCCAGTATCCAGAATGACTGGATATAAAAATATGGCAGAAAGCCAATAATGGTGGAATCTGAAACATTAGGGGGCCCCAGATGTTAACTACCCCTCAAATGAAAGGAGTATAGGGTACCACAATATGGATATTCCCACACAACTATCTTCTAGACCAGTGATAGGCAAACTTTGCTCTCCAGCTGTTAAGGAACTACAAGTTCCACAATGCATTGCAGGAGTCTGACAGCCACAGTCATGATTCATAAAGGCAAATGCATTGTGGGACTTGTAGTTCCTTAGCAGCTGGAGAGCCAAGTATCACGGACTTATGGGTAACTAACCCCCTCTCTTTGAGCGTCTCAGCTGAGGCGATTAAGCCTCATTTAAATCACAAATTAGAGTCCTTAGGGACTCGTGAGCCCACCACTGCTTACAGACGTGGAGCCCTTGCTAGCAGGCTTTACATTTCCTGGTGAATACCAGCCTACATGGGAACAAGAGAGAGGGGAACTCTATGCCTGATTTTTTAATTGTTAAAGAAAAGGTGTAATATTCCATTCAATGGTTAAAAGTTTCACTAATTGACTAAAAGATCTCTTCAAAAATAAAATTGGCATGTTACAACTATTGGCCCTGACAAACACCGCAGTTAACCGAGAAAGTTGATACTATAGACTTCAATGCAATGCATTGTCCATGTGACAGAAGAACAATAGAATTTTAGCAAAGTACAACAAAGAGCATATGGAGGGAATATTTACATTACTAGTGTCCTCGTTACACAATATATCTTTCATCTCTAGACATCACACTGCAAAATAAGCAGTCCATCACTGCAACAGCAACCTTAAGTAGAATACATCCCATGAATTCTTTATAATTTGATAGATTAGGAAAACCGAGGAGTCTTTAATTACTTTTTACAGCAATATATCCAGAACAGCAGACCACCTGAAATGAAGGGGAGGAGATCCAGAATTTGGAGGACAACTCATGTGAGAGGTATATGGAGGCTGCCATATGTATTTCCTTTGAAGCAATACCAGCTGCCTGGCTCTCCTGCTTATCCTCCACCTCTTATACATTTAGCCACAGACCCTGAACAAGCATATGCAGCCTGACATTATAGCCACATAGACCAGCAGGACTACCCGGCCACTGGTATTGTTTAAAATGAAATAAATATGGAAGCCGCCATATACCTCTAACTTCAGTGGTCCTTTAACTATATCCAGGAATTCCTGTTATAGGCATGGGTTCACCAGGAAAATTAGATTAATAGATAATAGATTAAAACATATTGGAATATGTTTAAAACTCATATCTGTAGAAGAGTCAAAGGAAGTATGTTAAAAGTACAGAAGAAAAGTGAACCATGAAAACTCTGAAAACTGCAAGAATCTATACGTTGGTTGCAATTGGCAACAACACTACACGTTCGGCACCATATCACAGGAAGTGTGATAATTTGACTCATCACAGCAAGCAGCATAGGAGATAGAACTTCTTAGGCGTCATCACATTTTTAAGGAGTTTATTCAGTAAACAGATATACAGATGCTCATCCCTACACAGCGAAGCAATTGTTCTGTAGTAAGTCCTCTTGCGTTACACCCCTTGGCTCAATTGCATGGCTACCAGGTTTTCTCTTATGTTCCATCTATACTATGTAGCCCGTAGTACAGCATACAGTTAGATAATATGACAATACGTTACAAATAAAAGTAAAGGGTGGAAGTCATCAGCCAGACCTCAGAAGAAGCAGCAGTATTCAGAAGTGGCTCTCTGGAGCCCATCAGCTGCTTTAGAACCAACCACTAAAGCGTTAAATGTGACATCATCTGAGCAGGAACTCATCACCTGCTATTGGCTGATAAAACCTCGATATAATGACAGGCACGGTCTTTACTGCGCATGCCCGAACTATCACCTAGTTCTAAGAACTGTCATCTTGTTCTAAAGAGGCCATTTGTTTAATGTTCTTGTGAGAATATTTTCATAACAATGGCTCATATTTATGTCGTTCGTCGCCAGCTAGTCTGGCCTCTGCACTGGATACACTCTAACCTTGGCTGGTTTTGTGTAAGACACAAAACCATGTTCCAGTGTTTCTAGAAATGCTGCTTAAAGGGAGAATCTGCAAATCAAGTATTTTAACTAAACTCAGTTAAAGTAACTGAGGCCTACAAATTCAATCATATAATAAATTCTTACAAAAACTATTAGCAAATTATATACAAGATAAAAATACAATGTATATGGAATAACATAAGGAATACAACTAACTTTATTAAGCTATATCATTGGTAAGCATGATTACTTTCACATAAACTGGTGCCTCAATTATTACACATACAAACTTAAATGGAATGGTTTCATCACTGGAAAGTTTGTAAAATCCAGCTCTATGTCTCTAATATGAGGTAGAGTGTGTATTTAGCAGTTACATGAACAGTTCGGAGATTCTTTGTAAGGCAATTCTCAGCTGTGCCATATAACATTATAAGCCAAAGTGCCTGAAGGTACCTTCAAGGCGAGTTGAAGGGCCAAAGCTGCTGTATCACCTACATTAAATGTTAACCAGTCACCATTATGCCTGGACACCCACATACAGTATAAAGTTTCTACCTATGACCTCTATCTCCCTGAGGTACTTGTCAGAAATTTAAAGACATTTTTTTTTCATCTAGATCAACTAGGGCTTCTGATACAGATAGTTTTTTCATTGTTTTCCTTCATATTAGCTCAATGTGATGGACATATGTCTTGATTTAACCCATGTTTGCAAACCTTCTAAAAATCCCTGTTGCTTGAACGTAATATTTATTCTCCTGCTCTAATGTGACACATAACAGGTACGCAGGTATGGAAAGTCAAGCCAATGCCGTCTACCTGCTCTGCATGCCTGTTTTTGTAATGTGGCTTAAAAAGTATCCTGCCAGAGCCTCCGCATTGCAACCAAGCAGTAAATTGCCTTTTTTTAAAAAAAGTTGTGCGCAATGGCAAAATAAATGTTCATTTTGCGAAGTTCTCTTTTGTAACCTTTTGCTGTCAGGATCTCACCCTTAATTTTGCTCTGGCGGCCATCTCAATTTTAATTTTTTTTCAACATGTGCCAAGAAAACACATTGCAATCTGAACATTAATTAACCACCCTGGTGGTGCATTTGTGTCTGGATTTATGTGTCTAAAAGCAGTACATTTTTCAAGAATTTTAGGCCTCCATTTCTTAAGTCTTAACTCACCATAGTATATGAGAATAAAGGCCTGGTAGACATCCTGCATATAAATAAAATACTGTAACACAAAATAGTTGAAATAATTACATTTATAAATAAATTAAAAAAATAGTGAAACTGTGCAAATAAGGCACCAGACTATACAATATGTACATATGTGCCTAATACACCTCCAGCGTGTGGTATATTTTGAAAAAAGTTATAGCACAGATGGAGACATCACAATCAGGCAGTAGAAGCGTGATCCCTTTCAGACTTTTTTCCCTTAGTTATCAGTCTTTGGCGGCAGGCAGAGAGTAGTCAAAATCCAGGCAGAGGTCGGTGCAGACGGCAGGCAGAGAGTACGGTAGTCAAAACCCAGGCAGAGGTCAGTGCAGGCGGAAGGCAAAGAGTAGTCTAAAACCCAGGCAGAGGTCGGTGCTGGCAGCAGGCAGAGAGTAGTCAAAATCCAGGTAGAGGTTGGTGCAGACGGCAGGCAGAGAGTAGTCAAAATCCAGGCAAAAAGCGGTAACAGTGAGGCCTGGAACCCACTAGGAGCGCTTTTTTGAGCGCTTTATGACTTGAAAAACTCTTGCTAATGTAATGCTATGGGTGTGATACCACTTGAGTGATGTGATTTTATAAAAATACCCCATAGCATTGCATTAGCAAGAGCTTTTTCAAATCACTAGCGCTTAGAAAAGGCTGCTAGTGGGTTTGAGCCCTCAGGCAGAAGCACTTAGCTCAGAAGCAGTTGGGAACCAAATGGCTATTTTGTTAACATCCTGTGCTTTCAAAAAGGAGCTTATCTGCCATCTCTGCAATGGCAGTCAGGTGGCACAGGGGAGAGATCCAATCACAACTTGTCATTAGAGACAAATGAGGCGGAATTACACTAAACTCTCTATATACTTACAGGGCGCATTTCTCTCGGTTTACCTTCTGTCCTGTGCAGCAAATCTGGGTCCAGATGGGGGAGGGGGAATCAGAAAGGCTAAACTCTCTACATGCATGCCGGATGCATTTCTCTAGGTTTCCTTCTTGTCTATGCAGACCGGGGTCCAGATTGGGAGGTGGGGGTGGGAATCAGACAGGCTAAACTTTCTATATACTTGGAGGTTCACTTTAAATTTTTGTGCTGACCCTCGCCACCGATTATGTCACGCTGCACCGCCACTCCATTGGTCTAATTTGCTGCTGGGACCCCAGAAAAAGGTCCGGGACATAGGGATCCCAGTGGCCAGGAGAGCATGCCGACAGCTGGGGAGAGAGGATGGAGTCCTGCTGCGCAGCGCCAATCGCCAAACAGCAGGAGAAACCAGGTATTTCCCTACCCTGAGCTGAGCTTGAGATTACCACTCTGGGCTATTTTATCCTACCCCGAGCTCCTTTACCGCCAGGGAGGTTAAAGAAAACCCCAAAACAAACCTTGGGTAAAGAAATGCATACTTGCCAAAGAAGAGGGAAGCCTCTGAATTATATAAAGCCTTCCCATATCTTCCTCACCACTGCTTGCTGAGATCCTCCTGAAACAACAGTCTGGACTCCTTTTCTGGAATGAGCCCAGCTACACCTGCGCAGTAGCTGACTACACAGGCGAAGGTGTACTTGCGCAGGGGCAGGACAGCCACTCTTGTGCCTGAAGAGGAGCACGGCTTCAATTTTCTTACCAAGAAACCTGTGTTTTGTTTTCTCTGGTGAGGGTCCATGCTTGGCAACAGGGGACCAGAGGATGGCGTGGGAAGTCTCCATAGGATCCAGAGGCTTCCCTCTTTTTAGGCAAGTAGGTCTTTTTTAAACCAAGTGTTTGCCTTGGGTACACTTTAGAAATCCTTTAAACCATATTATATTCTGAAAGCGCCTATATAATAATGTTCAATTTAGTAAGTCACATGAATGTTCATTGCAATTACATATTAAATGTTTTACCTTATACACAACCAAAAATTCTAATTTTTCCATATAAACCATAAAATAGGAGACTGAGCCAAGTGCATAAACAATGAAAAACTGTATATGACATTTACATGGTAAATGGTAAAGACCGCTCCCCCTTATTCTACCAAATTTGTTTAACACCTTGCAGCTTAAGTTCTCACTCAGAACTGCAAAACACAAGCACACAATTGCCTGCTGCAGGGAACACAACGCAATGCTCATTGAGAACATGTCCTCAATGAACCCCCTGTTAACAGGATTCTAGGGGCCACCGTTGATTACAGTTTGTGTGATAATTGTCTTAAATCCATAAGGCAGCTCAAGGTCATTGATATGAAAACCTCTCTAAAGCAGTCTTCATGTTAAGCTAAAAGTGAATAAAAAGTGCCACTAACAATGACACAAGAATGTCTCTCCATCTTAATCTGACCCACACTCGTGCCAAAACCGGAAAGGAATTTATTATCTTCTCACATTAGGTTCCCCAGTAGCTAAATTTGTTAAGCAATATAGGGACAAAGTTTGGAGCTGATCCAGCATAAATCAACTGATCATTATAGGAAGTAATTTACAGTGGATTATCTGAAACATTATGAACGCAGTTCCATTAAGATTGGTGACAAATTTGCAATGAAATAAAAAAAAAAAAAAAGAGCAAGCACATGTAAAAGTAATACTCAAAGGGACTCTTTATATTAACACAGTAAGGAAAAGATTAAGTAATTACCGGTAAGCTATCTGGTGATACTTACATCTGTTTACTACTCCAGTTTTACAATAAACCCATCATATATACTATGAGACATGCAATCTGGAAAATTGTTACTTACTCCAGTGAAATATTCTAGGGAACAGTGATCATCTTACTACAATGCAACACTCCATTTTGAAATTCAGCATAAGGCCAGGGACCCACTAAGAATCGTTGCAGAGGTTTTAGACTGCGCAAGTGCTGTGTGCAGCGGCTCCTAGGAGTTTAGTGATTGCGATTTGCTGAATTTTTTAACCACTGTAACGTAAACGGTTGTGACCCTGTAAATAAAGTTTTACATACTCAATGTGTGTCCTAATGTTCTGCTTCCATCTGTAGCCCCACCCCCTAGTGGAAGAGGTCATAGGTGCTTCTCTAGGACCAGAGAAAAGCCAGTGACCTCTTCTGCTAGGGGCAGGGCTATGGGCAGAAGACAGATATATGGGGACACCCGATGAGCATGTAAAACTTTATTTGAAGAACAAACTGTTCTATTTGAAAAGCACATTTGCAGCATTTCTATGCATTGTATAGAGAGCAAACAGATCCAAAATGCTGCATGTCCTGTTATTGCACTAGTGGGTTCACCACCATTCCCAAAGCTTTCAGGATAAGGGTAGAACAAAGATAAGACCGGTCTGCAAGTTTAATAGAACTCCGGAACACCAATAATGCGTAAATTATTCCTGCGAGATCTATTCTCCAAATCACCCATTTTGTCAAAAAGAATTACTTGCCGGGCATTAGTACCTTGTGCTAATTTATTGGTCTCCCAACATTTATCCTCTAGATCACCGATTCTTTTTTCAGCTTGCGTGAGTCGCGTGGCATGAAATGAAAACTTATCCTGGATTGATTTAAGCTGGATACTCATCGCTTCAGCTATTGTGGAGGTGAGCGCTGGCTTAAGCAGTTTTACCACCTATTTAGCTAGTAGTATATAGTCTATAGCAGGGGGTTGGATAGGAGGTGGTTGGCTGTTAGGAATCTCCTGCTCAACTTCTGACGCATCTGGCTCAGTGTCTGCAGCCGCCATGCAGGGTGCGTCATTCTTAGGCCCTGCTTTTCCCGACTTGGGCGGACGCTTGTCCCGTGGGGTGCAAAGGACTGTTTCCTCCACTCATTCCGACATGTCTGGGAGCAGTTCGGCAAGTTTAAAATGCTGGGGGGCAGACTTGCTCAGGCAGGCGAGACGGAGCTCCGCGATCACACCGTCATCTCCCTCGGAGCCGGATTCGGAAGTGGGTTCACCACCATTACAATACATAGGCAAAGCATTTCTTGGAATCACCGACAATTGTTGGCAATCCAAAAACACTACCGAAAACTGCTCTAGTTAACCTTAGGCCTTAATCCAGGGGCTGTTGATTTTGGAGAAATGCTGCACTAATGTTTTTGGTGCCAGCACTGTATGCTTGATTTGGGCATCCAGAGTTTACACTATAGAATTAGTGTATCCACATCCTATAACTATAACGAAAAGAATTATATGTACTAGGTGAGACTTTAAAAGCCATAGGTCATTATTTTCAGTAAAAAACAGTTTAATGGAATTATATAAATTCACAAAAACAGGTTAACAGCAACAAAATAATCACATCTAGCCAATACCATCACCTTTTATACACACATCAGTGTTCTCCCCAGAATTTTTTTAAGCCGGGTGGCATGAAATAGTAGCATGGTGGGTTGAGATGAAAATGCAGGGCAACTCTGCTTACAGCATAGGAGGAGGTAAGGAGGTGAGCCGATGACAGCCGGGTGGTCACCAAATCTAGCCGGGTGGAGCACCCGGCTAAAAGAGCCTGGGGAGAACACTGCACATATACTAAAGATGGTCTAAATTTCCCCCATTCCAAAAAAACAAACAAAACAAAAAAAAAAAGTCTGGAAAGGGGCAATTTCTCCTACTGGGAGGGTGTATAAAGGTATTGCACCTCTTTCGAACCCATGATTTGGAGAGTTATTCCAAAGTACTGGACAAGTGTTATAGCAAGTGGAATACAAAGTAATAAATGCAAGAAAGTGGCTTATGTGCTCCTCTAGATCAGAGAGACACTCTAAAAGGTATATACGCAATATCTGTGCAATGTGATGGATCACTGCACCATGGGGGGTATCACCTCCCTAATAAAATGTATATATAAAATAAGCGTCTCCTTTACAGTCTCACACCGCGCCTGAGGCCCCGCCCCACCGGTTTCGTCAGAAGACTCATCAGGGGCATTATTAATAATTAATAACATTATTAATAACTATTGCTGTGTATGTGGATCTATACAATTTTCCTTCCACAGGAGGACTATTGATGTTTTTTAATAATGTGCATTCGTATTGTAATAGTGCTGTGCATTTGTGTTTGATATTTTCTGGCCTAAGATTAGGCCCTAGTTTTAGGAGGCCTAATTTTCAATTCAATTTTCAGTGCAGGATAATGTGTATGTGATGTTGAGCGCTTCACCTTATTTTATATATACAAGGGTAATACAAAGCTGAGTTAGGGAGACTCAATGTGTTTCATGAACCTTAGAAATAGTATTATTCACTTCTTTAAGATCAAATCCCGGCTAAGTAATTATCAGACAAACTTGAAACGTAATTTAAACCATAAAGATGGACTGCATAAAACATTCACCAGAAAATGGGGGATACATCTGAAATGTATAGATCTAATTAGATGATTGGATGAAGTGTTTGCGGAAGTGCATGTTTAACCCTATCAAAACCCTAAACTGCCCTCAAGTCCAACACCATCTCCCCACCCAACCTAACCCCTTTAGCTTTCTAACCACTGATGCTAGCAATACTTCATTACAAGGACAACAAGGCCAGATAACGCACTGAGCACAGATCTTCACACCCACACAGCCGTGTACACCACCGTTTCGATCAACCACACTGAAGTCTATCGCTTTGTCGATTGAATCAGAATCGCTAGATGTATGGCTACCTTTACTGGTGTGATTCAGACACTACTGCAGCCAAATAGACACACTGGGCTCTGTTGAAATGTTAAAAAGTAAATAAATATGGCAGCCTCCATATACTTCTCACTTTGGGTTCCCTTGAAAGTTTTTTTTTGGGTGGGGGTGGGGGGAGAGGGGGTTAGATTAACATTAATTGAGAGAGCCGCTATTTACTTACTTCGCTCATTACTGGAAGCTATAGAATGAACAGCCATTGAAGATATATAGAAGGGATATGTAATTTACTGAGGAGGAGAGACCTGTGGATTAAATAAGAGGAGGAATGGGGTGCCACTGAATGCCTCTCTAGGGAGAGAAGTACGTGGTTTTCCCTGGTGGGTATTACTTCATATGTTCACGAGAAGAAGTCTACAAAATACTGCATGCTTGAAGTCAGAGTCTTTAGAACTCCATGTACTTTTTTTTTAGCTGGTTTTCCTACTGAAAACATCAGAACAGACTGATTGCACAGTTTTCACATTATATTTTCAGAACGTTACAGATTTTTATCAAATTATATCCCCTATACTGCATATTTTCATTGCCACACTTTGAATCTGTAGACTATTCAGAAGGTTACGGATAAAAAGTCTGAACATAATCGGAGCATCTGGAGTCAAATGCTGAAAGTGCTCTAGTAACACACCTGTCAGTTCACAGCATCTGTGGTCCCAGAGGAATCACTCTACCCTGTTTGCTCATGCAATCCATACAGCAAGAATAAATCACATACCCCTCAGCAGCCAGCAGTGAAAATTAAGGCAAAAATCTCTTCTCATTAACAGCTAAAAAAACCCCCATTTCCAATACCCATTAGGTTACATCAGCCAATGTAAATATGCTATTTTCTAAAAGCAAGCTAATATTCAAGTCTGTATACTTTGGGATAAAATAAACCATACAGAAAATGATAGTGTGCAGTTTTTACTAGACAATTCTTTTTTACGATGGCAACATCTATTCTTATTCTAGTACATCTGTTTACAAGATGTATCTTCCGTTCCTACTTATCAATGTTCTCAGTCTTCAGCTCTTCCATCATCTTGCGTTTTCTCATGCTTAATTTTTCTCCCAGCCTCCCCTGCTTCTGCAACGCTCTTGGCATGTGCACAGATGTAATGCCATTAAATGTAATAACCAATTATTTATCAATCACTGAGAGTAAGCACTGTCCAGGCTGGTAGCTGCAAGAAGAGTTCAGCACAGAGCTAAAAGCACAGTGACATTGCCTAATGCCACCTGTACCGATTTATCTGATGACTTAATGACCCTGTTGCTTTTAACCACTTCCTCACTACAGGTTATTTCCCCTTAAAGCCAGAGCAATTTTCACTTTTCCTCCTATTCATTCGCCAATAACTTTATCACTACTTATCACACTTAAATTATCTAGATCTTGTTTTTTGAAGGACAAACAAGGCTTTCTTTGGGAGATACTTTTTGCCAAGAATCATTTTATTTCCTATAAATTTTGAAGGAAATAAGAAAAAAAATTGTAAATAGTAATTATTTATCAATTTTCAGCCATTATAGTTTGAAAATAAAAAAGTACTACTGTATATAAAACCCACAAATTTTATTTGCCCATTTGTCCTGGTTATTACAACTTTTAAAGGGAACCCTAAGTGAAAACAAAATTACAAGAGTTTAATTTATCTGGGGCTTCTAACAGCCCACTCCCCCCTCCCCCCCGCAGCAGTCCTGTCCTGCACCAGTCCTCAATGATCCTCCGTTCCAACGCTTAATTTCGGTACTGCGCCTGCACGGCCCTTGCCATGTGTATTCTCATACGCGCTCACGTCAAAGAACGCATCCTGTGCAGGCACAGTAAGGTTTGAGGATCGCAGAGTATCAGCTCAGGGCAGGACAGCTGTGGGGGGCTGGTATAAGCCCCAGGTAAGTGAAACTCTTATCATATTTTTCAATTAAGGTTCTCTTTAAATACTATTCCTAGTACCATGTATGGTGATATTTTATTTGAAAATAAAGATGTATTTTTCTGTTTTGTGTCTGTTTAGACTATCAATAGTTACAAGTCCTTACTTGCAAAAACAACAGTAATATACAGTACCATAACATGCATATTAAAAAAAAGCTGAGTCCCTAAGACAACTATTAATGTAGTTTTTTTTTTAAATGTTGTGACTTATTTTCTTGTTTACACTACTTACTGCCTTCTGTCACATTGGGTCCACTGCCACAGCTCGCACCACCACTCAGATTCATTGCAAGGGAGAAGCACAGGTTTACAGATTGGAGCCCTGGCATGGGGCTCCCCACCGGAATGCAACAGAGACCAATGGGAATCCTCTCTGGTGGAGGGATAATTCTCATTGGTCTCTTGAAATCTAATGGGAGCTCCATATGCTTCTGCCCTGGCTCCAATCCATATTGCAGCATTTCTCCCCTGCAGTGGACCCAAGCGGCAGTGCCAGCACCACTGGTGAAACCAAATGTAATGGTAGCAGGGGAACCAGATAGGTGGTGATGCGAGCGGACCGGATGCACAACGTTGTATATGTGAACGAGGCACACAGACACTGCATTGAACCACAGCTCATTTCCTCAGTGTGCCAACATAAAAGTACAAAACAGAAATAAATCAGTAACTATGTAAGGCCTGTTTAAGTCTATTCGGGAGATTTCTTTGTTATGAAAGTTTTTAGAAGTAATTTTCCTAAAAATGAATACTCCAACATATCCAGCTCAGGGTGAAGTTCCCCATCACCATTATTCTAACAGGAACAGTTAAAGAGAAACTCCGACCAAAAATAGAACTTGATCCCAATTAATAGCCGATACCCCCTTTTACAAGAGAAATCTTTTCCTTTTCACAAACAGGCCATCAGGGGGCGCTGTATGACTGATATTGTGGTGAAACTCCTCCCACAAGTAACCACTACCACAAAAAAAGTTCAAACTTTTGTGGGAAATAGCTGTTTACAGCTGTTTCCAACTGCCAAAAACCATGCAGCAGCTACATCACCTGCCAACAGTAAAATGTTCACTGGAGTTCCTCTTTAAGTTACATAGAAGTTCACAGTCCATTAGGATACATCATTGTGGGATTTGTGGGTTTAGCTTTCATAGTAAACTATGCAACTGAAAATAAAATACCAAGAAATTTACTGTCCAATTTTTTTCAGTAGTTCTCATCATGAATACATATGTAAAATCTAAGTAATACTAAATAATATAATATGTAATATATTCTAACTATATAATACAATATGTAACAGAAATATATTTAACATTGTGGTGGTAAAACAGAGGAATGTGACATTTCCATGTACAAGCTTACTTCTTGTGCAGCTGTGTTGTCGAAACATACTGCCAATTACTACTTTGAGTTTAACGTAAGCTAAACTGGCCAAACCAATAAGACAGAAGAGTTGGCTGCACAGCAGTGTTTATGAATGTTATTAGCATCTCATTTACATGACATTAGTTTGTTTATATTTACTATTCCTTTCAGTAAATATGGCTCTTGTTTACAGTGTTCTCCATGGCAATTATTTCAGTCCTATTGTATACGATTATTATCAGTTTTTTTCATCACATTGATCATTTTTATATATATTTTCCACATTGTTTTTCCTGGTTTATTATCTGTTTTATTCATTTACATTCACCTGTAGGTTTTCATTGTTTCATACAAATGATTTTTATTTTAATTTTATTCCATTTTTAGATACATTTTTCAAATCAGCTTCAGACAGATTCATATCACAAGCCAGTGTGTCTGGAATTTACACACACACACACACACACACACACACACACACACACACACACACACACACAGACACACACACACAGACACACACACACAGACACACACACACAGACACACACACACAGACACACACACACAGACACACACACACACACAGACACACACACACACACAGACACACACACACAGACACACACAGACACACACAGACACACACACACAGACACACACACACAGACACACACAGACACACACACACAGACACACAGAAACCAATAAGCTTGTGTCTAGCTTAGAAATAAAATAGTTCTAATATTATAACTGTAATAAAGAGACATTGATATTATATACCAAGATGCTTGTAAAGCATCTCATTTCTACACATCCACAAATTACTGTTAATTATATTTATCATAGACCTATGACATTAGGAAGTTAAATATGCTACAAACAACATAGTTGTATATCACACAGCAACTTATGATATGTGAGTGGTTAGTACCAACAATTCATAATAAATCAAAACCTTCTGAATATTCGCAGCAAATTACTGCACTAAATTAACTCTTCAGTGTTTTACATAATGAACCCCATAATGTTCCATAAAATTAACATAATGCATTCACAAATTTTAAGCTGTAAAGCAGAAAGAAAACCTTTTTTTCCCTTGGAGAGGCATGTTTAAAGTGAACCTCCAGACTAAAAATCTACTCAGAAGCACTGAAAAGGCTTGGTGTTTCTTTAAGGCCCCGTTCACACTTGCGGTTTTGTCAAAACCGCACCGGATGTCCGGACCGCACCGGAGCCGGACCGGACCTGATCCGTACGGTTCCTATCCGGATCCGGTCCGGATCCGGTCCGTTTGCATCCGGTTTCCGTGCGGTGTGAACACGGTTGCGGTCCGGATCCGGTTTCTTCAGGAGATAACATCCTGTAAATACCTGGGGTCTGGGAGGTCAGCAGAAGGGTCTGGGGTCATTGTTGGAGACAGGTGGACGTGTGGAGACCATCCGTGGATACAGAGACTGCAGTTGGGACCATGGATCCAGGCATTTTTTACTCGTAAACCTGGGAATTCTCTCCTTCCTGTTGTTCGCCTCCTCGTTATCAGACATCAGACATGTTGCTGCCAAAACGAGCTCCAGCATGAAATCGCTGCTGCCCCACTCTTTGAACGCTGGGCCCATGTGGTCCCCATCCAAAATGCATAGGAAGTGGGGTAAAACGTCCGGGTTTTTGTAGCCAGTGTGTTGTGCGCTCTCCGGCTCTCATTGCTTTGTATTGGCCGGATGGTGCAGTCCGGCTCCGCTCCGGATACGGCTGCCGGAGGAGCCGGACCAAAAAAATAGCGCATGGTGGAACGGACGCCGGAGTCCAGATCCGGTCCGGCTCCGGTCCGGCAGAACGGACGCATGTGAACGGACGCATAGGCTTTCATTGCTATTGCCGTGCGTCCGTTCCGTCCGTTCTGCAAGCGGTCCGGCTCCGGCACGGCGATTCCGGACGGCCACCGCTAATGTGAACCGGGCCTAACAGTTTCACAGCATCAGAACTTTGTTTTTCTTACCCAAGCCTCATATTAGCTGCACAGAAGAAAACTGCCCAGGCATTTTTCCCCTGATGCTGTGCAAAGCATGAAGGGATTTCTGAGGTTATTTTTCTTGTTCTGCTGTTTTGGAGCAATATTTTTTTTTAATTTTGAATTTGAGATTTGCAGCCTAGCGCACGCAGCTGGGGGGGATGATCAGGACACAGGACAGTTGGAACTGTGTCTCATACTCCTTGTCACTTCCTTTCAACCAAAAAGATGGCTGCCACCATGAAAAAGATGGCTGCCACCATGAAAAAGATGGCTGCCACCATGAAAAAGATGGCTGCCCCATGAAAAAGATGGCTGCCCCATGAAAAAGATGGCTGCCCCATGAAAAAGATGGCTGCCCCCATGAAATCACAAACGTTTGCCTGTTCTTTTAAAACAGGGTGGGTAAGAGATTATATTACCTATTTTAATTTTCATAACTAATGTAACTTAATGACAGTATGTTTGTTTCTATAAGAGTGAACAGAGGCGCCAACAGGTTAAAAAGTTTAAAATTCCTCAGGAGGTGGTGGTGGACTCATCTCCTTGAAGTAGACAAGATACTGTCAGCTTTTTAACAACAACAGGTTTATTTATATACTCCAGACAACTATGCAACGCCTTTCGCAGGTATATTCCTGCTTCCTCAGGCAATAACAAATAGGAGTACACGCAGTACATAACCATACATACAATAAAC